>NC_092012.1:4337969-4505469 GCF_042242105.1 Pempheris klunzingeri | reverse complement strand
ACCACGACAGGCAGTTTGAAGCATGACAATGGCCCACATGCGCAATGGCACTGATCAACCTCCAGCACAGGAAGAGACACCAAATGGATGTCTCCATCCAAGCCTGATAATACATCAGCAGATCTCATGAATAAAATAATAGTGCTAGAATGGGACTCGGAGGATCAGCCACATGGATATCAGAAGAAAGAACGTGGTCCTGCACACGGCAAGTTCAAATACACATAATGCCTGATGGCTGTTGATCATGATGATAATTAATTATTTCATCTGACAGAATAATCTAGTAAACATGGTGGAAAGATTGGGATTTTGTGTGATAACGGAGCTCCCTGCATTCATGAGTAAATTGATTTTAGATGGCAACATGCTCTCCCTTCCTAAGATGGCAGAACACCCCTCCAGTATTTTGTGAAATATAATTGCGTACACAATGACATTGACGAAATTGCTTTCCATCTTACAACACTGTGGCTTGTATGATTAGATTAATATACAAGTGTATCAGCTGCTCTCTCTTGCCTGAAGATGCGCATCAGTCCCAGACGGAGGAGTCAGAGCATCTCTGTTCTGAGGAGCTCCTCCAGGCCTCCGCCTGTTACCATCACGCTGCGGTTGCTGGTTTGTGAGCTGAACACAGTCAAAGATTGTGCTGCTGGTGGGCTGCAGCAGCAACAACCCACTCCACAACAACTGGCACACGAATTCAAAGCAGAAGGAGCGATTGTAGTGAAGGCCAAGAAACTGGAGCCCACATTTTACTGTGAGAGCCATACCTCTAAACAGTCTAGATTGTAATGTTTATACATATGCCTAAATAAAAATCTCTTGTTAGTTTTACTTGTTATATGGCTTTGTTGAATACTCAATTGTAGTAGGTCAATTAAGGCATTGTATGGTCTTTTATTTCATTATAGAAGACAGCTGCTATGTAGGCAGTTCTTATTGTGGAAGCAATACAATTATTTCAGAAAAATCTATATTTTGTGTCAAGTTATTTGTTTCTTTAGTAAGCAGTTGTGTAGTAAGTGGGATAATATACAGCGAGTCGGTCATATTTTGCAAAACAACCCCCTCTGGGTGATTCATCCCGCCTGGGTTTCTTTCACAGTAATGGTCAGCTTGCTGCACGTTATCGATTACTTGTTATACTGGACTGGTAGAATGACAATACATTGAGTTGGAATTCAACACACAATATGCACAGTAGGCAGAAACCAAACCTAAAAGCAAAATTAATTATTTTTTTCCCCCTGTGCTGTGAAGAATAATCAATCCCAAACAAAACACCTATACAGAATGATACGGCTACATTGATACACAACTGCAAGACCAAGATGTGTGAAATTAAGAAAAAGTTGACACTTTTGATTCAGAGGATCTTTCCAACTGGTCCCCCCTCTCCTCTCCTCTCGATGCCTTCAACATTCACCTCCAACGTTTCCAGTTGTTGATGCAACTCTGCTAGAATTTACATGTTCATACAATTTGCATGTTTATCAACACAAAAAAGGTGGAAATGTTGTAAAGTGACAAATCTAGCAAGTCTCAAAAATGTTAATACTGAATCTATCAGTAAAATGTTCACCAGTGAAATATCTCCTCTCAACACCTGCAGCATTATTAAACGTTTTAATGGCGAAGTAAAAGCACTTGATTAAAGTTAGGGAAAGACTGTGGGCTTGGTTTAAAACTGAAAAAGTCCTCACTGACTTGAAGCATAAAACATGGTGTATTTATTAATATTTAACCGAGACCACACACTTTTCCAAACCTTAATCAAAGTGTGCTGGGAGCCCAAATCTAACCACATGTGGGACCCTGTCTCTGATGTCAAAGTCCTCTGCTGTGTTTGTTGTCCCACAAGCACATGAGCGTCCAAGCTTTGTGCCTCTCTCTCATCTCCTTAGTTTCTTTGCTGGACCATCAGCCACCCTGGGACCACTCTCACCCCCCGGCTGTCGGAGCCTCTCGTCCTCTCGTCCCTCCCTTGTGTGCATTTTGTCCCCGTGCCGAGCTTTCCCTTGTGTTTCTGTGTGGTCTGCACTCCTTCCAGCTCTCCGCGGTGGAAGAGGAAGTCGTGTAGCTCAGGTCCGATCAGTTTGGAGACACCTGAAGAGGCTCGACGGCCCCCAGGATGATTTACTAGTCATCTATAATTTTGTCATACTGACTGCCCATACTGTCATTCTGTTCTGTACACACGACATAAAGCCCCCTTGAGGCAAATTTGTGATTTGTGATATTGAGCTGTATGAATAAAACTGACTGTGTGTCCACCATCCACCCAAAGCACCTACCTGTGACTCTAGGGCAGTAGATAAATCTAATCTATTGCTACTGCACCAGTGAAATATGGTATTGTTTACAGAGGCTTTAGATTTAGACTATTGCAGCAGCAATGGTGAAATAAGGAAAAAGAATAAAATAGTACAGCAAAATTGAACTTGAGTACAGCACAGTACGTAGTTACATTCTACCACCACACATACACACCCCTATTTGGCTCACTTTTTTTAAACATGGTTAGTTTATTCAGTCATGCAAGAGGAGAAATCATTAGTGTCAAAGCGTACTGTACTGAACACACAACAGTAAGGTTTATGTCACATAAAGTTCTCCAAACATGGATAACAAGTTTTTATGCAAGTTGCTCTCTGATATCCTTTAATATTTCAGATTGTTGTTCTGAGTTGTGACCGTTAGGGTTATGATATTTCTTTCCACACCACATTTCCAGTAGATACTCTCATCTTTGGGCAACATCCCTCTCTCAGTATGATTCCTATTGCACATAATAACACTATTTGCTCGCAGAGGAAGTGGTTTTCACATTTGGTGCCCATCATTTTGTGGTGCACTGGTTTCCACTGACCACATTCGAGTTCGATAACAGCTTTCGCCCGCACAGAAAACTAACCACAAATATGGATACGTGGACTATGTGGAAACACCCACAGTGATGTTGAAAAATTACTTGGAATTAATGAAAATAATGAATATAAGCTGCTGTCGTGATTACAAGAAAAGGTCATCCTTAATAGCTCCTTCAACAGCTTCAGTTTTATGTTTGGAAAGTTTCTCTATTAGGTTCAGAATACCTACAGCAAATTATCTGACTTACTTTAAAATCAGCTATAAACATTTTTCTCTATAAAGAATTGTTGTTTCAAGAAATAACTAGAACCGCTCAGGATCTATAAACAGTCAGGCTGCATTTTAGCACTTTGTCGTCACTGTTCATGTTTCATGTTTTCTTTCTCCAGGTTTCATAGGACAGGAGGGAAAATCTACTGCTGCAGTGACACTGCAGCCACAGATGCCCATTCATCTGGCCTTTTGTTTGTCCTAGTGAAAGTCCCCGTCATTGGATCACAGCCTGAGTCATTTGTTACTGTAGCGTTTGCCGTGTGAAACCACGAGGCGTGACAGCCCATCTGGACGCGGGCACAAATCAAAGAGCCCATAATACAGCAGACAGATGTTGTCCGCTAACACGCCGTTCTCTGCTGATGCAGACAAATATTGGATGCCATTCACACATTCAGTCTGGGATGGCTAGAAATAATGTTCCAAGACAAGGTTACAAATTACGGTGTAATTAGCACATTTCACACAGTACGGTCACAGCCCATAGTGTTGATTTCTTCAATTTCCCTTCAGAGATACAGCGATCAAATTACATTCATCCATAAACAAACTCTATTATAAAATCCCTCCATAAACTGTGTTTGAGCAGCGGATTCTACATCAACGCTACAGCTTGGCCATTTTAACTCTTATCGGTACATTTTTTGACTGGGAGCTGGTTATTTTTCAATTTGATGGGTTTGTGTTTTGACAGCTACTTTTAGAAGTAGCGCTCAAGTTACACAGTGTGATGGCCCACACATGATGGGGTAAAGACAAGGCAGTTTGTGTCACAGCTTCCGTCTCATTTCAAGAGCTGTTGTATGTCCTTTAGCTATGAAGTCTAATGTGCCAGCCGCCGTTTTTTCTTTCTAGCAAGTGTCAAGACTGTTTAAGTATGGCTGAACTAAAACAGAGCAGGCAAACATAGAGCTGACATTTTAAACCAACTTGCTCTGACGGCTTTCTGCTTTACATTCTTGATAGTGCTTACACCAGAGCAGCGCGTCTGTTAAGGGCTTTTCTGAGCCTAACGTGATGTTTATGGGCTCTGACTGATATGGGAGACAGTGGATCCCTCTTGTTAGTTTTCGTTAAACCATGTTTTTCCAGAACCGAATCTGCATGCAGTTCCTCACCTTGGCTGATGATTTCGAAAAGCAAGTTCAGTTAGGAGCAATTATACCACATCAGACTACTTGCTGCTACTGACAACGTTGAAGCACTTAACACTCACATCGCAGCCTTAATTAGAAAAGTGCAATCAGCAATTTAAACTTGTAAACTCATCTGCCGAACTTCCTCTACAATATTTTATGTTGTGATTTATCTTTAATTGCTATTTGGACCATAATATGGTGATTATAATTTTTTTTGTTCAGTATGTTGTATACTAAGCAATCACCCTGATTGAAGTTAAGCTTTACTTTGTATTAAAGGAAAGTTCAACAACTCCCAAAGCTATCCATTTGCCCATTTCATTTCCCGGTCACTGGGTGTTTTTCGCATTATGTTCACTTGTGCTTCCTCGTGTTCACTCTCCTGCCACGACTTGGAAAATGCATGGAGGATATCCCAATCCCTTAACTGCACCTCGAGGAGATGAGGAGCAAAGACAAAAAAGAGGCTTCTGGGGGAGCTTAGAGCAAGAAAAGAAATGTACAACCTTCAGCTCCTCCATCCTCTCTCCTTCCACATCCTGGGAGGAGCTAAGACGTGAGGTAGGGAATATGAAAATCACACCAATCTTCTCATCTGACTCTCAGTAAGAAAGCAAATAAGCAACAACAAAGATTTCCTTTAACCCCGACTGTAACGACCAAGTCAGACAATTTGCGCCACCACTGCAAAACCTCTTTCAAGTCCGATTCTAATATGATGATTTTAGCACATAATTAGTAAAGAGTTATCACAAGACATCTGCAAATTAAAAAATTAAATGGATAATGGAGAGCAGTGGTCTCTGTAGTCAGCAGTTTGAAAGATACGAGTGTCTCTTTGGTGCATGTTCTCTTATCACACAGGGAAAGTCACTTGTACAATTAAACCCTTTTAGTATCCATCATTTCATGTGACCAGAGAATCCATTTATGCAAGCTGCAGGCCACTACAGCCAGCTTTCCTTAGGCTGATAGACAAAGTAAACCTCCCAAGGCACAGGCCACAGAGGGCTTCAGACTGAATCAATACATTTATGCCCACCTAAAGCCTCTATGGAATACAAGGAAGAAAGCACGAGTAACCACATAGACGGTCTCAATTTGTTTCATTTTTCCCCAGATAAAATCTTTAGAATTAACAGAAAGATGCTGTAATCTCAAAGGAGATGTCATTACAACGTTGGAATGATATGCAAATGAACAACTGACTTAACAGTAAGATTACAGCGATGATTTTTATCATTAAGTCAGTTACACTATCAAACAATAGCCACAGAGTCAGCTAACGTCCTCTGGGATGACGCAGAGCGCGAGGAGCTCTGATGCAGACAACACTGAGGAAAGTTAAAACATCCTCGTGCTGATTCAAAGCCGGTTGCAAAAAGGCATCATGCGTGTCCACGTTTGTGTCTCTGAAAGTAAAAATCCTGACGCCAGCGTTTTTGAAAAAATGTATTACAAATCATTGTGTGGTCATAATTACATTACCTGACCTTTCGCTGTAAAGCTTGTGCTGTCAGAAAAGGGCATCAGTGCAAGACCATGTAACCCCGGGTTCACGAGCGTGCCGTGCCCTAACCAGGTCTCCTAGAAAACCAGCTGGAGCCATTCAGAGCCACAGCTGTAATTCCACTTGATCCACTTCTGTGATCTGATGAATGCCCTCACTCACCCACTTCTTTCATGAGGGCAAGGTCATCGATTTCTCTTGCTCTGTTGTTGCTGCTCAGTACCGGACCATAATACACAGGTGCTAATTCTAAAGGAAGGCACACTTACACACACACACACACACTTGAGTAAAGCCCCAGGCCTGAGGGAATTGGATATTGGATGTTATCTCCCTCGGTCCTGGACCACAGTGTGACAAATGAAGGCTTTCACTCTGCTATAACCATAAAGCCAGGTGTTATATAGCTTCCATCAAGACACATGTATCTGTAACTATTTCTCCAATAATCAACAGGAGTAAAAATAGTTTCTTAGCTGCAGTAACTCTCACCAAATGGCAAACCTAATTATTTCTTAATCCACTGGAGTGTCAGTTTCACAGGTTGGACAGTGTTTTTCATACTGGCACATGTGAGGAAATGCGAGGAAGCTGATGAAGAAGTCTAACAACAAAGGAAGAAAAGCTGATACAAACAGAAAACAACTTTGTTTTCCAGTGATTTTCTACCAAGAGGTTAATGGTGTGTAGCACAAAGTGAAGTAATGACCTCGTTCTGGTTAATTAGTTTCTTACACGCTTTCCTAACAGTTTCCCAGCTCATCTGTCAGTGAATCCTCTCATTGACTGCTGTAGAGACGCGCACACATTCATGCATGCGCACACATGCGATTCTTAATTCATGTGGATGCAATTCAATGAGTGACTTTACACCAACATTAGTCTCCTGGTTGTGATTATTAGGTTTGCTGAGTGTCAGGGTTGTGTTTGTGCATGTAAATGATAATACATAATCCTGTCTGAGGCTGAGATGTGAGAAATCAAGACTAAAACTGATACTGCTGAATCATGTTAACGGGAATGTAAATAACCAGATCCTTCATGGTGCATGTTAACATATTCCGAATAAGGTCAAAACCAGGATACTAATGTGTTTGCAAACACACACGATGCTACAACCCAGTTAGACCAGAGATCCTTAGCTTACATCTGCTCGGGGGGGGAAACTGGCAAACATTTCAGGGTGATTTTACACAAAACATGCATCTTGTCCAGTTCATGCTTTGAAGTTTGTTCAAGGCCACTGTAAAAATGCACTCTCTAATCAGACATTTCACATTGCTAACTTAAGTAAAGACCAGCTCAGTTTGCTTTCAATCAATACTGCTTTTCATTAAAAAAAGAAAAACAACAAAACAGCAACACGGGTGAAACATATTTAACATACTGAACATCTGAAAGCCCAAACACTTATGTGCTTGCTTCTAGACCTGTCCAGATTCAAGATGGTGGCACCGTAATATAAAAAGGCCCTTGGACGCAGCATCAAAGAAATGTTCTGTTGAGGCCTATTTGTGAAGGGGAACAGTGGTTTGAATTTTTATACGATTCCCAGTGCTAATATTATGGTTATCTCCGTATTTCCTGCTAGGTCTAATGATATACAAAATAAAACATAGCGAATTAGATTTTTCCCTAAATAACTGAATAGATTTTGACCTGAAGTATTAAATAAATTATAATGAATTATTTGTTTGCCTCAACACTCAACCGCTCCTGCAGCATTTAAATAGTCGATCCACTGTCATCATTAAGTCATTTCCTACCAACGATTCAGACCGCTGTGTATTAATTAACTGTTGTTTACTTTCAAATACAAGCACTCACATGCACGCTGCCAAGGCTTTTCAAGTACTGACAAAATTGCCACTTCCAGAGAGGAAACATTCTTGTTTTGCCAAAGTAATTTATTTTGAAAGACCCATTAAAGGATAACATTGTTATTTTCGCTGGCATATTTTTACCAAACACCCCTGGCTCGGCTCTACAACTATAAATCATCATTTCCTTGGAACAAGCACAGGAATTTACAGGATACAACCTGTCATTTGCAATATTCATGTTTTTTTTTTTAACTCGCAGATGGAGTAAAGACTTTTGGAAACATATCAGCATCATATTTATTGTTCTGTTTACAACATGAAAATGCTCGTGTAAAGAAAGAAGTTTTATTAAACGTTAAAAATATAGTAGAAGAAAAGCTCATTTGTTGGTGATAATATGCTGTAAGTCCTTGTTTCAAGCATTAAGACTAATTCTCATTACTACAATTCCAGCAAAAGACAAAAGCCTCAGATGGCACAACTTTTATTACTCCTGTTGTTTTACTGACAATATGATCAACACAGTTGAGATTAAGTTTGGAAAGTTCAAATTCTTCCTCTCAAACAAAATGACATTACATTATTAGTGGATACATCCTTTAAATGTAATGATGTACATTTTGCCACTTTTGCAGATGCCCGTTCTTGGCCTGTACCTACACGTATAAATCAAATAAAACCTCCCTACATTTAATGTCATCTTTAAACCAGAGATATGCCGACTGATCGCGCCACAGAAAGTAATAAGTTGCTTTTCAGAAATAACTTTTACGTCGACTAATTTCTTGGAGCAATAAATAAACATGACACGAATAAACACCTGAATAACTAATATCAATTTAATGAGATATCATTTTGATCCAATTAGCACATTTGGTTGCAAGCATAACGCGTTTTCACAGTTGTGCAGTAGTTCAGATGCCGTGCTGTGAATGAGGTTATGGAAGTGAAGTGTTATTGATATTTCAAAGACTGAGGCTATGGTGACACTGAACATCATTTTAATGCCAGAAGCACATTCTAAATATCCATCATATTTTTTTCACTCTAAAATACCTGAACTACTTCAGAAGTAATCATTCTAAACTAGTAAAAGTAAAAGTGTAAACTTAAGGTTCACCATCGCTGCCACTGATTGAAGCTCTGCCAGTCAATTTCAGGTTGGAAGGATGCCTCAGCTGGTATAATTTGGTTTTACTTGTTGGAAAACACATTGTATTTGAAACACAAGGACAACAATCTGTAACCCATGTAGCAACCCCTTAAATCAGCTCTGCTAAAATACGAGCACAGTTCCTGATTTACACTTAGATTGCAGCTCTAAATCACACTTTATTCAAAACACTGCACCCAATATTGTGGCACAAGCTTCATGACGAAAATCCTGTGTTCACATGGAACGCACAAACACCTCTGCCATTCAACACGCTGAAAATAAATTTCACACTATACACCCCCTCATATGGGCAAACAGATGTTGCACAGTTGTTCAATCAACAATCAGAGCTTTAGGAATAAAAAGGCTCTTCTGTTTTGGAGCAACAGATGTCAACATACTTCAGTACTGAGAGGCAAAGCTCTTGTGCCAGCTATGGAGGATGCATGTGCCAATATACTGTAGCTGTGCAGGGAGGCCACGGCCAGGGAGAGCAAGTCCAAACAGAAACGGTATACTGCATTACAGCATTTATACAGTGTTTGTTGGGATGCATACACTATTTAGGGGGAAAAAAAAACATTTGTGTTTATATTACAGTATATTTGCATGTTTTATTTTACATAAACTTAAATATATTTTACACACTACTGGATTATAAACGCTGAACATGCAACAGATGTCCTGGTGAGGTATTCACAGTAGAGTATTACAATAAGAACATCAGTGTTTAACTGGTTTTAATCTATTAATCTTCAAACTATCATATGATGGTTTGTGTCACCGGAACACAAAATGCCATTTGTGGAGTTTTGACATTCATGTGTTTGTTTTTGGATGTGTGTGTTGAGGATTTGGATTACGGATACCTTCTTCAACAGCTGGAAAGAACCAATAGATTAGTTACCAAGAAGCCCTGTGGACTAGTCTGATACTTCTGTAGCTGCCACACACTAAGATGCAGGAGTTTATCTTTATCTCTACACACAGTTGAGAAAAACAACAGCGTGAAGATAGCAGTGACCTCCATAACAGCTCGAACACGGCATGCCGAGATGGGCACATCTGCACACTCTGTCCTTATTACTAAAGCAGACTCTATTTGAGATTTAATATCCTCTTGTTGGCAGAGCAGGTGCAGTCTGTTGAAGGGCTGTATTACACACAGAGGAAGACCTCAGATGTCTGTTTTGCTCTATAGTTGGATCAGTAGCAAACATATTTTTAGATATCGAAGCTGCTCTGCTTTCTTTAGGTCTATTTAAGCAGCTCACAGGTGTAACAAAATATGGATGATGGAAGTCAGCCCTAAGGGTATTTTGAAACGTTCAACTGCTTGCCTGCATTAGTCGTCACACTATTTTCGATCCAAAGAACACAATGTAATGCAGCTTTAATACTCATTTCCGTCTTTACGGCTCACTGTCTGCACATTTCTCCACTTATATGACTGTCATATTGAGTGGTCCTGTCAATAATGAGCGCAAAAATGAATTACCATCTCATGAATTTCATCAGACTCTGAAAATACACATTTGAGTTGAAAAAGGGAAGGTTAATCCTGCAGCAGTCAGGTCTCAGTGTCAAGTGCACTACAGAAATACCAGAGCGAACGGATAGGTACTACAAAGCTTTAGTGAGTACAACCATCTAAAATTTAACAGATCAAGAACAAATTCAACATGAATGTCAGACTGAAATAAAACATCATACCGCAGAAAATCAATTATATCTATTAAGTTTATAGTTTAGTTTATAGTTCATACATATATAAGTATACGGTGAGATATGCGTCAATAGAAAATGAATTTGAATCATTTATATTAGAATTAAGGGACTTGAATAATTGCATTTGAATCACATTATTTATATTTAGATCATTTACAAGCTGTTAACATGTCAGAGTTTATTTGAAGATCTTTAACTTAAACCACATTGTTATTCCAGCTGATATTTTTAAATTACTTATTTATCTTGTGTTTCTCTTATTCTTATCATTTTCATGAGCATTTCTATATCCAGTGTAATAAATAAATTGTGTTATCATTCTGGGCACTAAGTAAATAATGGCATATCATACAAGTTGCATCCATCTTCCAGGTATTATGGCTTTCATTGCAGCATTTCTGTGCAGTGGTTGTTTGTCATTCTGGTGATCTTAAACTTTTAGGTTTTTGTACTTTTGAGTATATTGAAAGATCAAATATGTAAAATATGTAACATTCCTTAAAGTTATCTTGGAAAATATGCAGAGAAAGATGAATGAAGAAAGATCCACACCAAGGCCAAACAACATTATTGCACTGAGAAAATCTCACTGACATTTGTAATAATGAGATGACTAAAACTCCAGATGTACAAAATATTCTTGCACTCTGTGCGTCATGTTGTTTATTCTATTGGTCTAGACAGGAGTCATAAAAACTATCTATTCGATGTTTAATAATCACTAGCACCACCAGTTTACCCGAATGAGGCAGTCGAGTGGCTCTATCAAGTTCAGACGTGGCTTTAATGACCGGGAGGACGAGTAGTGAAGACTCTTTTTAGACAGAAGACATCATTGCTACAAAGTTAGAGGGATATTAGCAGAGAACATGTGGGCAGATAATAGGGATAAGGGAGAAACCACAAAAGAAGTTTTACACATGCTGCCACTCTGATTAAAACTCATGGTAGCTTCTGATACTCACTTATCTTAGAATATGAATATTAAAACTCAAGAACATGCTTCACCTTTTAAGAAAGGCCAGCTGAAAGAAGAAAACACGACCAGTTACAGAAGCTAGTGAAACAGCAGCCAACCTGCAAGTAGCATCATGACTTTGGCTCTACATTTCAAGTTGAAAGCAACATAAATGTGATCCTGGGGGGGGGATGTGAGATGTAAAGATGCAATGAATTATAGTGAACCACCAGTACTATGGTAACACTACGCCTGGGCCACACTGTCCCTTAAACAGGTGAACAGTAAAGGGATGAAGTATGAAGAGTCACTCATGTTCACTCCTGTGTTAAGTGAGGGAGGGAAGCACAATCCACCTACCAGAGGCATTACCAAACAGAACAGAGTTTTTTTAGCCATCATAATAAAGTCTTGTTAACAAATGCAGGAATTCACTAAATACCAAGCAGCTTTTAATTTGAAACCAGTACATGAACTGTTAATGCAGTATATACATACATACATCCACTTGTGACATATTCTAATTAATGAACGGTGTAATGTTGCTGGTATGATGTCAATGTAGCTATAAACAGATGATTTTCACTGTCTAATTATTCTGTAAAAAATAAAGCAGAGCAGCTGAGCCGCGCTGCTCACACGGTCTCTGTGGATGCTTTAAGCTGTAAACATGGACACAGACATAAAAACAGGTTTATACGTTACCTCAGCATGATGGCTGATGACCACAGGTTGGGTGCACAGTGTTGGAAACACAGTTGGGACTTGGCCTCCTGCTCCTCCATCATGCAGGACTCCCTTCAGTCAACTGGCTGCTTAAGTGACAAGAAAAGCTTGGTAGAGATTTGGCAAAACTCAGAGAGACACTGGAAAAGTCTGCACTTTGTCCTACCAACACATTCCAGCACAAGACCTTTGTCAGGGTGCTTCACAGGACAGGTGAAAGGAGCCCCTATTTACACAACAAGATGGCCGCCTGTTTGTCAATTATCCAATCAGGAGTAAGCACATAGATAGGCTCCACCTCCAGCAGAAATTTCAAAATAAAAGCTTTCAATAAAGTGTTAAAATTATAATAATACAACCTGACATGTACAGACTTTAAGCTTAAAAAGAAGGAAAATACTAAATGAAGTATGAAATATTAAGTAGAACCAGATTGTGTAGCTGTATAGAGTCAAACAGTGAAGACATTTGCCATGGTTCAATAAATACTTTTCCAATAATGCTGCTTATCTATGAAAACACAAAAAAAATGCAATTTTAATTTAAGAGAATGTTCTTTCGATTTAGTCTGACCACATCAGTGTCTCAGTTTGTTTCCCGACATTGCGTGTGAAGTTGCACTTGAATGATGAATCACTTAAACAGTGTGGTCTTTTTATGGTCAAAGCCTACTTATCTTTTTGGGAAGGAAACATCATATGGGGATTTCCATTTGTATCACAGCGCGGCTCCTACACAATATCACTGCCTTTGTATTTAAACTTAGACAGCCTCTCTTTCATCTCACTGACATAAGAAGAAAAATCTCCTGTCAGATACTCTTACCATGTGCAGATTGTGATGTTCACTGGATTCCAGGTTTTATCTTGTTGTTTTGTAAGCGTTTCTATTCACTGCTCTCATGCCCACTTTTCTTCAATCTACGCTGTCCACTTATACTTCAGTGGTGATTTCTCTCATGCTGCCTGGGTATATTGCATTCAGATGGAGGACATTCAAACTTGCTCCCTTTTTAGTGCAACTTCTGTATAGTTGCATTCTTGGGCTCTATATTGGGGTTTTAGGCTAGGCTCCTTTGGTCCAATTAGAGAAAATCTTAATCCTACAGCATTTTAGAGTTTGATGTGGAACATTAACCCCATTCAACACCTTTAGGAGCTGGAGCACCGACTGCATGTGAAGTTTTACCTCCCAACTTTAGTGCCTGACCTCAGGACTTGTGTCTAAAATCCCTGCAGCCAGACTCCAAAATCTTGTTTAAAATGGTTTGGGGGTGCAACGTGTTATCCACACACTTCTGGCTCTGGAGTGGAAAATATCCGATATACCGACGGGGCAACTTGCCATTGCAAATGTCTCCTCCCTGAAATACATGAGTTCAAGGCATGTACTTATGCTTTGAAAAAGCAATGGAAATCGGTCGGCACTTTACTTTGGTTTTTCCCTTTAGCTCCCTAAAGGCGAGGGAGACTGTCAGGAAGGTGTAGCTGACCAGAAAGAGACAGTCTTTTGACCTTTTGATCTTTGATCCTGAGTTTATCTTTAGCATCCCTATTTAAGGATTATTTATTTATTGTTTCTGAGTTTTGCTGACATTGTTAAATAGGGCTTTATTTTGAAAAAAGTATTTATATCTTATTTTTTCTCTGTGGACATTTGTCTTTTGGAGGTGTGGAGTCAGACACTTCTGCTCAGCCACCACAGTGGTTATATAAGCACAGGAATAACCACTACTGCCAGTATTATGTTGAATTATATGAATACACTACATAATGAATACATATATACAATATTGTGCAATTACTATACTATACTATATTAATTTATACTAATTACCCATCCAGGTTCAGGATAGTGGTTAGATGTAGATTGAGCCTCCGCAATTTTTGATTATTTGAAGTCAAAAAAACTCCCAAAGTCAGGGGAACTAAATATCTTTTTTTGTTTCCATCCCCCCAAAAAAGTGTGAAAAGTCTGCAGTGCAAAAGTTACTGAAATGTTAATTTAAAGTTCAGGTCCAGTTTTCATTCGTAGTTAGCCCCTATTAGCTCCCTTTGGAAAAATATTACATATTCCTAGAGACTTTAATAAGTCTTCTGATGATGTAAAATGCTAAGATAGAATTAATAGAAACTGCAGTAATTCAAGGTTGTTTATTTATTTTTTTTTTTTATTTTTTAGTGGCTCAGCCTTGGGTGGTTCAAATATTGCCCGTTAGTGTGAACACATTTGTTTCAAGTCAAGGAACCAGAGATCAAAGACTTTTACATGAGTGAGAATATCAGACATATTTTGCCCAGTAAATCACCAAATCAACACTTCCTGGCTACCACAAAACATAGATAAAAACACACACCCCTGGCCTTCACATATAAGAGAGCATTTAGGAGCTACAAAGCCAGATATTTCCCCCAAGAGCTGGTGGTGACCAAAACAGAGCTTCATAATTCAAATGAATGCCAATCGTTGCTTCATGTCCGCTTGATGTGTAAATAAGTCACTGCCTGTCAACATGTCATATGAACTTTATATGTTAATATAAATAATAAATAATATGTCACTTTATACATGTTGCACTGCCAGCAAGAGGCTATAAGCAGTACATTTACACTGGTGTGGTAGTTATGCTATGGGGAATGTTTTTCGCTTGCAGATGACTGTTTAAATTGCACATTATATAATTCAATTCCCTTTCATCTGTTACTGGACACCATGTGGTGCATAATACCACTAAAGGCTTGCAACTCAAACAGCCAAACAAAAGAAAAAAAGGGAGGAAATGTTTGTGTGCCTGTTGTTGAATCTGACAGCAGTGCAAATTAGAGCAATGTTTCAAGTGTGTCTCTCATGGATGATGCCCTCGGGTCAAGGAGGAACAATTAACGCAGCGCTGGCTTTTAGATGTGGTAAGACAGGGCAGCATTTCCTAACTAATTGCTATTTAAAGAAGCACTGCACACTTAAACATGTTTTTTGCGCTGTAAACTAAATGATATGGCTCTAATGTAATGAAACACATAAATGCCGGTGTTATTATGGACATTTCTTATTAAATGTATAAAAATCTGCATTTCATGGGTTGAAAATGGTTCAGTTATCTACTGAAGATTGCAAGACCAATGGTGAACCCCTACAGAAGCTGATCACATTGAGCCTGGGTCTGTTCCAGGGTTCTTCCCATTAAAGGGGAGTTCTTCCTGCCACTGTTGATCAATATAATATCTGATGCTGCTCATGTGGGAATTCCTGAATCCTTAATTTTGAATTCCTGAATCGCTGGGTCTCTCTGTAATTAAAGAGTTTGGTCTAGACCTGCTCTTCATGTAAAGCGTCTTGAGATAACGCTGTTGTGAATTGGCGCTATATAAATAAAGATTGATTGATTGTCAATCGAGAGTCGAGAGGTTGGGACTTATGTCATGACCTTTACAAACACAGAAAGTTAAGACCCACCTCCATGAACCTGCGCTCATTTTCAAATATATGCTGATCAGGACTCATCATTCAAAGGAGTTTGTGCTGTTTAGAATTACTACTTAGAACATATGCTAGCATTAGCCTTCGAAATAACATTGTCAGGGTGTTCTGGTGCTTGAGCACCCACTGAAAAGGTTGAGTACCAACAGGGAAGGCCAATCAAGTAATAAATGAATCAATAAATAAGTACTTGCTTATCTGTTACACACATGTGTGACATATTGTTATGTTGTGGCCATCGTGTGTGTAAATACTGCCCTCTCAAGCCTGTGTGCCGGTATGGTGCAGCCTGTTATCTCTTCCACAGGAGCACGGTCGCATTTCGTTGCGGTTTATGTCTACGTCTGACAGATGAGAGGAGCCTCGGAGACATAACGGTAACTAATAAAACAAGTGCAAATAAAAGGGATTCTGTGGCAATCATCACTCAGGTGGTATTCACTTAAGTTTGGCAAAATAAAAACACAAAAATAAAACACACAAATTAAAGAGTAAGTGCATAAATGGCTACGACAGTGATAGGGGAAAGATCTCTAACAATTAAATGTCTTCTTTTTTATTGGTATCATGTTTGACAATGAGCCAAAATCAGATACTATGAATTTCCGCACTAATGAAAGCATTTTAGCAGAGTACACAATGAGAGGCAGGGAAATTAGATGCCCTTTAATCATGTCATTATGTGGGTGTCAATGGCATTTTTATTTGTAATCAGAGCCCAGATTGGGTCATTTTAAAATGTATAATCATGTTTTACTGCTGTTGTTAAGCGTTCTGCTCTTCAAGGTCAGCTCACTTCCTGCCTTATCTCATCAGCTGATGAAAGCTGATGAGATAAATCATGAAGGATTTTCTTGTCAGCTGAGTACAGGCAGGAAACTGTGGGCCGCGTCTTGAGTCTCCAGGCCGAGGGCTGGGCAACTTTTAACTGATGTGGAGTAAACAAACAGGCTGTCGGCAGGGAGCAGGCAAGACTGCCGCGGTCAGATTGATAAATGTCTGAATGTCACCACCTGCGAAAAGGAGACAAAGTGCTCTTGAACAAATTTAACTTTCTTTATCTCTCCTGCAGAGATCTTTGATATTGCATTGCAGGTTGAGAGGAGAAGGACAAAGCTGACAGTACAGATGGCAGCACTTTTCCTCAACAAAATGTTCACGTCTAAGTGCTTTCAACAGACGGTAAATGATGCTGCCTCTTAGAAAAAAATGGAATTTCCTCTTGGTTTGTAACAATTACAATTGTTTTCTGAATCTTGTGTGAAAATCCGCTGGGAAAATAAAGGAAATATTCCACCGCAAATTGTCAGCCGATAAATTTATTACCATGTTAATGTGAATTGCATTATTTAGGGTCATATTTTAGCAAAACTCTTGCATACTTAATTAATTGTTCAGCTTCTGGGTAGAACATCAAACAGACAACTCTAATTTCATCCTGAAGTGGAGAGAGAGCTCAGTGGAGAGAGAGATTCACTTCAAGTGAATACCACTTCAGAGAATCAGCTACGGTTACTACATTCAACCAAAACATCAAATGATAATCCATCCATCAATCCATCCATTGTCTACACTGCTTATCCTTAAGGGGCGCTTGAACAAATCCCTGCTGACGTTGGGAAAGAGGCAGGGTACACATTGGACTGGTCGCCAGCCAATCACAGGGCCAACACTTACAGACAGACGACCATTCACTCTATCAAGTGATAATTAGATGGATAAAACACCCGCACACGCAAAGAAATCCCATATCCGCATCGCTGATATGGAGGTTTTCTTTGCTCCTGTCGAGTGAATCTTATGAATTTCTGAAGCAAAGGATTGTCAGGCAGGAGAGCGCCAAATATAATGAGGTACATCTTAGATGTTTTCTGCTTGATGCTGGACTTCTGATGCTGCAGTCCGGCATTAAAGAAAATGTGATGGATTCTTGATGATATGCATGTGCAGTAAAATGTCGCCCTGGTGAGGAGGGTTTGGGAGGAGAGTCTTCAAGTGTTGACTGACGAGTGTGACATGTTTTTACAGGCGTGTGTGCAAAAGAGTCTGCAGAGTTTTATTTCAACCAAAGACAACACAAGGTGTCCTCACTGATCAGCTCGTCCAAAAAGCTCAGCTCTACCAAAAGGTAGAAACTTTTTTGGTAGAATTTATGTGTTTTGAAATGTCCGTTGCTGATTAAGACATTATTCGTGATTTTTCTAGCCATGTTAGACAAAAGCCTCTACGGCAATGTCTGTGTGTCCATCATTTGGTCCACAGTTTTGGTCTGTACAGACATCTTTGGCCCCCAAAGGATGACACCTACTGACTTTGATGATCATTTAGTCAGAATTTCCGTTTACTTTTGTTTATGACCACATAAAGAGACTGCAAAACAAAACTGCCGTGATCCTCAGCTCCTGTTTATGCCGAGTGCTGATCAGTAAATGCTAACATGCTAACAAGCTAAACTGAGAGGGTGAACCTAGTGAATATTACCTGCTAAACATCAGCGTGTAAGCATTCGCCTTAGTTTTGTTTTAAATGATGCAATCAAATGTGTGTGTAAAACTATCAAAAGAAATCTATTAAATAAGCAATTTAAAAGCAATTCTACATCATAAATACCAAATGTTTGTGCCAAGATTGGCAATATTGTATTGTATTATGTAGAATTAATGTATTTTACAAATCAATTGCACTTGCTTATTTTCCTGCCTTTTCATAATGAAACAACAATTGCACTGAATTCAACACATCTCTGCGGTCTTTCTGCTTCCCATCATTGTTAAGTCACTTCTTAGTGCTGTGTATGACATACTGTATTAACTGGCATACTGCGTGCAAATGGATTTAAATTGCAAAATAGTTAGACATGAAATATGCAAGCTTGTCTGCCACAGTCAGTGGTGTTCAGCAGCACATGGTATATACCAACAAACAACATGCCTGCAGGAGCATTCAAATTGTCTTTTTTTTCAATCTCCTCTTCTTTGATCACAATTTTCCAGTAAACAACAAACAGCTTGTAACATTCGCACAGCAGTGATGCCTTCAGTTATTTAGTAGCTGAATATAAAAGCTGATTGACACGTCGCAGAGAAGTACTGTCTTAACCTAATTTCACTGTCTTTATTGTTTAAAGCTCCGATTACACATTCAGGAGGACTGTATAGAGGAAGCCAGTGACAACAAAGAAAACAATAACATTTATTTATTGATTCATAGGTTATACATTTCATGATATAATAGCGATATATTATTATTGGCAAAGATAACTATAATCCAATTGCATTTCTATACATAAATACAAAATCTGAGGTAGGGCCTCAAAGATTGATGACATTGAAAATAAATAAATGCATTTCACATATATGATATATATTTTCTTTTTTTTTTTTACATCTCACACCAATTTTAAAACATATTTGTTATATATCTAGACTGTACTTTTAAATCAAAGGATGTCATGGGCTGTTGGAGGCACATATCTATATCCATAGGCAGCAGTACCTCACATTGAACACACAGAAATATATGACATTACTCAAGTAATTAGAAATTTTAGCCTATGCATTCATAGGTCAGACAATAAAGTGCCAAAAAGACACAACAGACATAACAATAGGAATACCGGTACCATATGAGACAGACGATAAGCTATTCTGTGGTGTTATTTTTGAAATACATACAATATTCTACCATTAGAGGACATCTATAAGGCCAATGGTTACCTGAAGATGTTTTGTAACGTATTGGCAAACATCAAGGAACACTACATGGGATATGGATGGCAGTATCTCAACCTCCTATACGCAGATGACACATTCCTTTTTTCTTCTAAAGTTTGTTTTCTGTTTTCACTACAACCCTAGTTAAAATACTCTCTCTTTGGTTACCTATACTGCCCAAAGTTGACTTGCAGGCAAAGCGAATTGACAGTTACTTTTTTTCTGTTTTTTTTTTTCTTTTCTTTTTTTCTTCTTCCTCCTCCTACGAAAGACAACAGCAACCCTTGGTTTCTTATACTTTTATGTAGAACAAAAAGCTCCCTAAAGTAAACATGCACAGACTTATACTGCTGAGAGAGAAAGGACAAGGATTACTATACATGGACATTGAGTTACAGCAACACAAACTGCACATGCAAGCTCTTCAGTGTTATATTTTGTGAATCAAAGTGATTTTTAATTTAACTGATTTTTGCCTCGAACCAAAAGCAGAGAAGCCCAGTAGAAATGGAAACACTTGGACACAAAATGACAAACTATAGCTAGTTATCTGTGGCCCTACAGGAAATCATTAAAATCTATCTCAGGGCATAAAAGGTTTTTGTCATTCAAGTCTTACTACAAAGAGCTTACTGTCCACTACACCCAACACATTATTTAAAATGCCAATCTGCTCCTTCAACCGTACCTGCTCTCAAGTGACTGGTTGTCATTGGATTTAATTTTTTTGCAGAGCATACCCATATTAAAAGTTTGTTTTACCCAGCTCAAGTTCACTGTTGGTGGTCTATGCTCCTCACTTCTGGCAAAAGAAGAGCGTCAGGCCGAGGCATTTTAGGGGGAAAACGTCCTGTAAATCTCCTCTCCTTCTTTCGGCGATCTACTCTGAGACTGGCCATGCAGACATCTGATTGAGAGTTAAGTGGAATTCAGTAAAACTAATACAGAGACAAACACACACACACACACACACACAAGCATAAACAGACATACATTATTATCACGATTGTTTGAACAAATAGAGCTAAATGCACTAAGTCTTAACAAAAGCAACATTGTGGAGCAAGCAAGCAAGCTATTTAACAGCAGGGCTTTTGTGCTCATTAATTGATTATGTTTTGTTTTCAAACATTACAACCTCTTAAAATCATATCTGTGCTATTTTTTTTGTCAAGATTTTATGAAAAGACATGGCTTAGAGAAATACTTAGGGAGACCCTTAAACCTCTGAGCAACTATTATTGCATCCATACCTGCAACCTCCATTTAAAACACTTAAGCCACTCAACAAGTAAGCGCCTGCAGTGCTAAAAGCATAACAAAGCCAATCAGGACTTTGTGTCAACATGAAAAAGCATATCCAACTGGTTAACATGTGGAAAGGGCTAATTGCTTCTGAGTGGATACACAGTGTTACTTGGTAGGTAATTGGCTGGCAGCCTACAAAGTAAAAGTTCCAACTGTTCAGGCTGCCTGTCGTGTCACATTTAAAGAGGCTGCAAAGCCAGTCGGACACCTGCTGAGCTGCACCATACTTACTTCAGGCTACTGTGGTGTAATATCTGGAGATGACTTTTACGCCACTACTGTTAACAGTCGCTAACGTGGGCTGATGATATCTTAACAGCTCAACTTAAAGCAAACATTTGTTAAAAATTACAGTAATTTGACAGATTCTGTTCAGACCGTAGTGTGAGCAAGGCAACAAGAAAGTCACTGACATTTCAAGTTGAGTACGAGGAATTGTTTTCTTCTAAGTGTTGTTTTCCATCTAACTTTGTTATGAACACGATGAAAAGCAGGATACTTAATTCAGCGCTGCACAAAGTTGGTCGAAACAGGTTACATCACTCGTACCTCCGTTACAATCATCACAAGGCGCATTTAAGCAACAGTTAGCAAAAAGTGAAGTGACGCTGCACCGAGGTCATCAGGAAGTAGTATTTTGATTCTGATCCTTTGCACACACACACACACTTCCAGACTGCTTCCAATATAGTGTAGCATTAGGATGGCTCTACTCTCTGTTTCCTATGCACTTAATGCTATTATTCCTACAACTACCGGGGTAGTCTGACGGAATCGAATATACCTGAGACCCTGTTTTCATGAGGACACACAGAGAAGCAAGAGGCGTAAGTCTGAAATGGCAAAGAGGTCTCCAGAGCTCTACCACAAACAACAAGAGACAAAGTACACTTCCAGGAAAGAAGGAGGCCATTTTCTAGTCTAATCTTCACCTACTCACACATAGCAGCTGCTCCTAACATTTTGAGGACGCGACAACACACACGCACACTTACGACTTGGAGAGGGTCTTTTTTTTTTTTTTTTAAGAAGTGTACACTTTGTACAAGATTATACACAAGCTAGCAAGAGAAACATGGAGTTCAGAGAGACATGAAAACACACACACAAGCACACATTCTCAATCTCTGTCCTGCTAGTTCTCTCCTCTGCTGGAGGCTATAATTGTATATATATATTTATGTATATGTATATGTATATATATATATATATTTATATATTCTATACCGTTAGTCTGATGATACCATGTACATTGTAAAGATGCTTTTCACAGATGGCGTAACAAGTTCACAACACATATAGCAATAAATGCACCATCTAAAAATTATGCACAGAGTGACTATCAGGTCCGATTTTGGAGATTTAAAAGGGTTAAATGGCCACATTAGTACCTACTAAAGGAAGGAGAGACTACTCTAGTGGATTGCTACATTAGGAATGTGCTACTTTACATTCTAGGATAATACAATAGAGGAAAATGGGAATATGATTTAATAAATAGTCAAAGAGATAGGGTATCACAAATTGTCCCTCAGATTCAGAGAGAAAAATAGACCCAAGCTTCTATCATACTGCAGAGTCATCCAGGCCGAAGTGAATCTACTGAAAGTGGTAATCAGGATGCATTCGCTACTCTCCTGGGACGTAGGAGGCACAAATTACAGATCTTGTAATCTATTTTTGACAAAGCAAGAGCGACTGAGCAATAGCTAGTGTGACTATACATATATACGAACAAAATGTGATATCAGTGCAGACTGTGTTTATTTTTCTTTTTTCTATCCGGAGGCAGTTGATATTATTTGTATTGCCGATGGAATTTTGTACACAGATGGAACAAAACACAGATCCCCGTCGAGCTCGTCGAGTCGCTGTTTCTCTGTCGCTCAATTTTCTTTTTGTTTTCCTGTGTCTGCTTGCACCATGATGATTCATTATCTCTACACACAAATATTATGGCACACGCACACACACACACACACACACACACACACACACACACAAACACACATACACACATACACACAGCTCCATAGGGAGCAGCTACGGTGAGTCTAATATTGCAAGTGCAGTCTCAGCTGTGTCACTTTATGACACAATTTTTCTCTTGGAATAAAGATCCCTGGGAAGGGTTCTGGAGTAATTAGTGGTCATGTGTGGGAGGCAATGATCGCCCATTAACCGAGTACAAAGCAGCAGCGGAGGAGTAGACTCCAGCTGGGCAGCCACTCCTCACTGAGAGAAGAGAGGAAGTGGTGAAGAAGAAGAGAGGGAAGAGCAAAGGGAGCTCGTTTCCACATCCACGGTACAGTGAGGAAGACAGGAAGCAAAGAGGGTGAAGTACGGACAGAAGAAAGAGAGAGGCGGAGGGAGAAGAAGGCATAGAGGTCGCCCCCCTCCAGGTTCCCCCCTGCAGGGTTTGGAGGTGGTGGGTGGGGTGCTGCCCGGGCGGCTGCTACTGGTAGGAGCCGAGCTGAAAGTCTTTGGGCGGCAGTTTGAGGCCCAGGGAGTTGGTTCCCAGAGGGTCGATCATGTTTTTGTAGCGTTCTCCACGATGCTTCATCAGGAAAGGACCCCAGTCGGGCTGAGGGGAGCAGACCAGCTTCAGACGCTGCAAGAGGAGATGCAACACACAGTGGGTTTATACGGGTTCATATCTGTAGTGGAGGGTGGGGCACAGAACTGGTTTCTCTAACGGTACCTTGCTTGTTACAGCTCCTGTGTGAAGAATCTTTAGCAGAGTGCATTTCTATATGCCACAGCATCTTTTTTGATACTACTACTAGTCATTAGAACTGAACTAAAGAGAGAGGAAGCAAAGGGAAGTCTAAAGAATACAAGACATTACACAATCATACATACAACGCAATCGTAAATTAAGATACAAGTGGATGACAACAGGAACGTTATAATTTGTGAGAAATACTTTGGTCAGACCAAGTTTTAGATCAGATTAGATCTTGAACACGTTGAAAAAACAGAAATATAAGTTAAGATAATATATATATTTGTTAGATGTGGGACTGCATTGATAGAGAGAGATATTGAAAGTGTGGCAACGATCAGCGGCTCAGTGTCTTTCTCAAGGACACCTGGACATGTGGACAAAAGGAGCAGGAGACTGAACTGCTAAGCCTGCGTCTCATGCAAGTATGTCTTTGTTTATGTGTATGTGTTTATGTGTAATACTGGACTGACCTCAGATATATGAGTTCAGTTTGTATGGCCGTCGCAAGAAAGGCATTCATTTATTGCAAGGTGGACCTTCAGTTAAGCATTAGCATTAAACCCATTATGATAACCCAGATGCTCTTATTGCCGAGACCATCACCTTAAATGGCAGCGTGAGAATCAATAAAAACCTTACATTGAAAAATGCAAAGAAAATCACAAGGCGATCCTTTTAGATTTTAAAAGATCATCAAAACATCTGGGGGTGTTTGAAGCTGTTGCAGCAGTATAATAGTTATATATAATAGTATCATGATTACGTATTCGTAATAGTCAAGCAAAGAAGCTGAAATATAAAGTTGGAGGAGGGTCTGTGATTGAGGCTGCTGTCAGAGCCGCTGAGGGAGCAGAGATGTGAGGAGTGAAAGCCCTGATCATCATCATCATCCATTAATCTGAGTATTTAAAAAGGACCTGCCGGACTCACTGAAAAAAGGTCCAAATTAATACTCAGCCAGCAGCCCGCCTCTTCCCGCTAATGACCAATGGATGAGACTATTGATTTCTCTGACAGCGTGTGTGGGTGTGTGAGCATGTGGGCCAGTGTGTGTGTGTGTGTGTGTGTGTGTGTGTGTGTGAAGCAGACAAAACATACGTGATAATGTCTTGTCACAGCTTTGTCTCAATAATCACCTCGATTAAAGTGCCGGGGGCTAGGTGCATCTTAATGACGAACATGATGGGGATCCAGATGACAGAGCAGGTGACCATGAGCCAGCCCATAACCATGGACCAGGTGGGGTAGGTGTAGTCCTCGTACGTCATCACCTTCCACTGGTACAGACTCAGTCCCAGGATGCCCTGCACAGACCACAGAATGCAGGAAATGCACGTTAAATCAGATCCCCCTCTGTTACCTTTGACAACTTCTGCCACAGTGTTCTTCAGCAAGTCACTTCGGCCTCACAAGCATAAAGCTACGGTCGCACTGGTTAGCTCCACGGGAATAAAAACAGCCACATGTAGCTGCGTTTGCAGCGTTTCACAGAAAAACATTTTTCAAAAGGAGTAGATCAATTATTGCTCGCAAAATGTGCTTCCTGCTGAAAGAGGACACGGTTCATCGCAGCTTAGAGTAAACACTGTTCTAATGACGAGTCGTGTGAGGCTGAACTTGACTTACAAGGCAAATGTGTGAAACAGTCTGTAAGGCAAAATACGGGCATGTTGTGTAAGTCTGCAACACAATCTGAAAATCGACGGTAGATGTTATGATTGCAGCTGTTCTTTAAGAGTTCCTATAGATTTTCCAAAGTGAAATTCGATGACTTTTCGAGCATTTTCAAGATACAATTTCAAGTTTTTCTGGCTCCTTACAGTTTTGGTAAACTACATACACTCTATACTCTGATCTATTAGGCTCTCTCTGACTTATATTACTTCAGACAGTGATTTGTTCAATCAATGCAATTAGAATTTCAAGCAATTCCAAGCACTTTCTTCAAAATCAGTGCCAAACCTTGAAAGCACCACATTAAAATACAAGTATTTTCGAGACTGTCCACCACCTGTACCAACGGTGACTTTTACACGTGCAGCTTGTCTGGTAGTTTCCTCCCACAGAAACATGTTGGAAGGTCGCTGTCAAGCTGCATAACAACCAAGATGAGGTCCAGCTGGGAAATCCAGCCTTCATGTTTTGCTTTTTAAATGTACAGCCTGGGTTTGCTAATTGGGTACACAACCGCAACCCTAAGTTGTGTTAGAACTTACATCTACATTTGGCACTTGTTTTATTCCTGCTAGTCTACTGTGAGTTAAAGACGACTCAGGTATCATCTGTGGGTATCTACAGTACAGATGGACACGGGTTCAGTTCAGTTTGTTTGTTTTTTGCTGCTTCATTTGAATGTTTCAAGGGCTGGATGAACATTTTTCCCTATACTAGTGGTACAGGTGGTGTGTGCTGTACATACTGGACACAGTACAATTTTACTAATTCACCACAAATAATGGCAGAAAAACTTAAAACCCCTCAGGGCAACAAACCACTCTACACATGATGCTAAACTATGAACATCTGAGTGATGACTTTATTACAAAACAACTGGAAATCTAAAACAACGGCCCACATTTTTAGACTGCTGTAGCCTGATGCTGCTGGAGTGTGTAATGTGTTTCTGCATTACACAGTGACTGTAAAGCAGATTTCTTCCCAATTAACTGCACTGAACCCAGGACACATAGCTAAAGCTGTTTCTACTGTTCCGTACAAAGAGGAGGGTGGAGGACAGTGAAAATGAGACCTTCCGTTTTACTACACTGTGTACAGTGAGCTGGAAAACGCTCTACCGCCTATCTATAAAGAAGAAGATGAAGAAGTGGAAAACAAACAAAAACGAGGGTAGACAGAAATAGATTAGCCGGAGCTCGTGCATCAATGAGCTCCTCCAGGAAATCTGATCTCCCTCAAGAGCAGCAGGACAACGAGCCGGCTGCTCCATTTGTCATCATCACCTCTGCTTTGCAGCTACAGCGGTTTCTGTTATAATTGCTAACATTAATGCTGGACAGTGTCCAACAATGACATGCTGGTAAACACTGTGCATTTAGAGCTCCTGTTGGACAGCATGTAATAAATAAGCGGACACTTTTACAGAGAGTGTGAAAGTGAAAGAGAGCGAGAATGAAATAAATAAATGTGTGTTTACAGCAGGTGAACTGACCTCACACTATTTGGCGGTTACTATTTTGGAAAGCACAAACAACTTAAGAGTTGACATGACTGGAGTTAGAGGGAAAAAATAATTTTCCATTTCATTGTAACAGGAGCAATTTCTCCCCAGTATCTTTTCCAATTGCAAATCAATGAACTTGAGATGTGGCAGCGAAAATGGAAACATTTTCAGTTGCACATGTCAGTGTGTGTGTGTGTGTGTGTGTCCGTGTGTGTGTGTGTGTGTGTGCGCATGTGTGTGTGAGAGAATGAGAGCGGAGCGAAAACAAACATACCGTCAGGATGGTCGGAGTCACAAAGGCCCAGCAGACTCTCCAGAATCGGTTTGGCTGGAAACCAATCATCATTTCAATGTCCTCGCAAAACCTCTGCAGACCTGCAGTGAGAGAAAAGAAGAAGAAAAAAAAAAAAAAAGAACAGACATAAAATAAAAGAAGAGAAATGGAAGAAAGTCAGAGAGAGGAGACACAGAGAGTGACCTGGGTTTAATAAGGCGCATTAAAGGAGGCCCAGCAAATTCAATACATCCTTATGAATGTGAGTGTGTGTGTGTGTGTGTGTGTGTGTGTGTGTGTGTGTGTGTGTGTGTGTGTGTGAGAGAGAGAGAGAGAGGCAGATAGCATCAGTTTCTCTCGTCCATGAGAAAAAGCCAGGGAGCAGATGGCTTCATCCCTCTGCCTCCATTGACGGATAACAGTGAGTGACATGAAGAGGCAGAGTCACACAATCATTTCAATATGTCACCTGTACTGATGCTCTGACAAACTGGTGGAAAGCTGTTTCCTTTACTTCTTGGTAACAGTGTTCTGATACACACCTGAGCCCTCTGCTTGTGTGTGTGTGTGTGTCTGTGTGTGTGTGTGTCTGTGACTTATACATTACAACAGAGACACCTAGTGGTCTTGGCTGGAACAACATTTTGAACACAGCAGACAAAGGGAGGTGAGAATTGTTGTCCTACGTGAGGAATGAAGGATGTTCGGCCCTTTTTATACATAGACGGAGTCAAGAAACCAAAACCAGCTGTTTTGACCCGTCTGTTCTACCAGTCTAAGGTGTTTCAGATGTTTCTGTATCAAAGCTGTTGCAGCTTAATATGCTGACATTCGGAAAAAAAAAAAGAAGAAAGAAAATAATTCCATGTTTTGTCCAGACTGTTTTTGTCTCAGAGGATAAAAGTCTCTGCAACAGTATTTAAATGAGACACTAAAAGTTTCCACTCAAAGCCTGACTGATTACTTTAGGTAAAGCAAATCACTGGAGGGTCACTCCACTGACTGTGCATGGTGAAGGCAGCTCACTAGTCATAAGGAGCATTATGCAGCCTTTGAAAACAGCAGCTCTGGAGGAGCTTTGTCCAGTCTGAGAAAATTACTCTAGTGACATCACTCTGGTATCTCTGTTTTGGGTTGGGGGATTAGAAAAAACAGAAAGCTGCAGCACCATGGCAGCCAAATGGTTAAAGTGCATGCAGCATGGTTGCAATTCTCACTGGCTTGATTCCAGCCAACAATCTTTGTTGCATGCTGCACCCTCCTCTCTCTCCCCACTTCCTGGCTCATTCTTTACTGTAACTATTCAATAAAACGATCTCTAAAAATCTTTAAAAAAAAAACAGAAAGCCTGCATCACAAATGTGGGTCATGGAGTTTTATCAGGCACTGAGGGTCTAAGAAAAGATGCTATCGAGCTGCAAAGGGGAAGTGTAGGATCCAGAGTTCATGACACCTGATGAAAGAGCTGCTTTTCAGTAGAATATCTGTCCTGTAAACAATGGAGTCTAAGATATGTCGACAAGAAACTAACAGGGTCACTTTCAGTTTGGTACGAACGTGCATGGTCCCCAGAGTATGAAGCGTAATGATTTTAGTGACCTCCTGAGTTTTCTTTCAGTGCCACCATCAGGCCAAAGTTTCCCTTTGAGCCAACAGGATCATGACAGAATCTTCAAAAGCAAATAACTTTCATTTTCCTTCCATGTGTTTAAGCTTGGTCGCAAACCAAATTTCTTTTGGGATCTTAATGATGATGTTGAAGTATATATTTCCTCCAATGTGTCCACATCAGAGCAAATAGTCAGGTTTACACATAAACTAAGAGGCAGACTAATGTGAAATCCAACGAGCCCATTCGTGCACCTCAGAGAAATAAAGAGTAACTTAAAACCATCTGACAAGCTTTGTTTCTACTGACTGCCAATGTTTTAACTTGACACTTGCTGCAGTGATGGACCCCTCAGCATCAGGTTAAAGTGGAAAAGCAGTGAACTTTATTGCTTTAACTTATCATCATATAGTGTTGATTGCACAGTGTAATACTAGAATAATGACACCATCTGCATTTAGATTGGTTGTTTTCATTATGCAACTCTGTCTTCCACCAGGTTTGATCTCCAAAGAAAATGAAGGCTCAGTTTATGACACAAAGGAAGTGGGTCAACCACTGTGTGACCAAACCACTACTCAGTCTTTCAGGTCAGAGGTCATGAAATGAAGCAGGATCAGCCTTACTCACCGTAGAGGTAGGAAATCCCCACCAGCTCGAAGATAGCGATGATGACCAAAGAGTAGGAGGCTGCGTATGTGTCCACCAACTGCAGCATGAACATCCCACTCTATCACAAACACACATAAAAAATATTGTCTTAATAAGATTTGACCTCTCTTGTTCCACAGGGGGAATGCTGAAGCGCCCCCGCAATGAGGCGTCAGTGTGTATGCAGATGTGTGTTTTGTGTCGGCGTCGTACCTCCGTGATCATGGGAAATCCCAGGACGAAGAAGCAGGCGCAGCAGCCCAGGGTGAAGAGTGGTTTGTGTTTCCTCAAGTATTTGGGGAACTCGTCTGACACAGAGGTTACGATGGTCTCAATGGTGGCAAACTGGGATTGAGACGAGCGGGAGGAAGAAAGGAAAAAGGAAATGAGCCAGAGAAAGAGTGAAGCATGTGAAGAGAGGGGAGAAAAGAGGGGATAAGGGAGGGAAACGTCTATTTTTATACGATGGAAGATATTTAATCAAGACAAATGTGAAAATAGAGAGAATAAATAGAATTCTGTTCAATTAAAGGTTATCAAAAAAACCTACATTTGAAAAAAACAAACTGTTTTAAAGGCAGTTTGAGGCTACATTCAGAAAACATGTCCCGATTGGGTGTCTCCACTACAGAATTAATGAAAATTGTCCAATCAGGCCAGTAAGCAGCAGCGTTTCAGCCGAAAGGCCCCAAGTCAGCAGATTTACCTCATTTGAATCCGAGCAGCTGCTGCTGTCAGCACTTCAGTATCCAGTGTTGGGAGGCGTTTGTCTTCAATTCATCCAATAAACACATTTTTACCGTAATTTCATTTATTCCCAAAACAAATAGAGAGCGCTATCCTAATCCTGAGCAGGAGAAGATTTGTAAACAAATCAGGATCAAGAATTCAGATTACAATGGAGAGACCTGACAGGTGGAGTCTGTCTGGAGATTAGCAAATGGAACATGAGGGTAAAAGGGACTCAGAACCCAGAGGGCAGCAGTGGATAAATACACAAACAGGCAAAATGAGAGAGGTTGGTCTAGTGTGCGTATGTGCCACACACACACACACACACACACACACACACACACACACATATACACATACAAACCCATTGGCACTGAACTATCTGCCACTTCTCTGCTCCTCTCCTTCCTCCTGAGCTCCCAAAACTAATTTCCCGTCAACATCCCAAGCCTATTACCGCCGAGCTGCTTTCTACAACAAAGCCACCAGCCCTCTCCTCGGAGCCGCTGCTGCCAAGCAATAGTAACATCATCATTTACTGTTACTGTTGACTTGTGTCTTAATGTGCTGCTGAGCCCTCTGCTCCTCTGCTCGGCTCAGGAGCATCACGGTGCACTTGGTATTTTAGGTGGGATTGTTTGCCCAGGTGCTCTGGACTTTGAAATCTTCCCGGAGACTCGAGTGTTTGTTGACCGAAGTTGCATGAGGAACGAATCAGCGCAGTGACTGACACATTATTATTTTTTTTTTAATTAGAAGTGTGGTAGTGCATGGGTTGTGCTGAAGATGGGTGCCTTTAAAGTATAACTCGGGTATTTTTGGGGGTGTTTTTCCAGCAGATCACCTCCACTAGCAGCCAAGAACAGGCAGCAAACAAGCTACAGTGGCTGTAATGTAATCCTTTGGTACGTCCTTTTGGTACGCCACTGACAGATTGTTGTTTGACATGTCTGACAACATTACAGAAGATCATTGCCCAATATAACGCTCGTTTCGTGTGTTATTGTGTGACTTTGGTGTTTTGAAGGAATTAGTTTGGATCTGATGGATGTAGATTCAATGTGATTCACTCTTGTTAGCTCCAAATCCGTCTCCACCAACTCCCGAGGGAAATATCTGGGCCTTTACCTGCTAAATGCTCCATGTTGTTCATTAGCTGATTGCTGACCTTGTCTGTTTGCAGGGCAGGTGGTGTACAGTTGATTTATCAGAGCTTTTCTGCTGAATACAGCCTGAATGCTGCTGAAATCAAGGTTGATGAAAGCAGCATTTGTGGTTAAACCTGATAGACACTGAAACAATCTGTGGAGCTGAAGGGAGCAGTAGAGCTGGGTAATCAATTTCTGTTGGTCTGAAGCCTTTTGTATTACGGATGAATATTGCAAATATAAAAATATTGATTAACGCAGCTTTAAAAGTGTATAAAATTGTGGTTTTCAATAGATTTTTCTGAGGCAAAATAATTCAAGGAGTAAACATGATTCAAATAGATCTCACTTTCGGCTGGATTTTGCTGTTAAAGATAATATTTAGTGTAAAAGTATGAAAATGGTATTCCAACCTGGTGAGAGGTGGTAATGTCACATCCTATATTTTATTCTGAATTTGTGGTTCGTCACTTTTAGAGTTTTATCAGGAATGAAGATCAACATGCTGAACAATCCTCCAAAAATGAGACGTCTACAGGGGATAGAATAAATTCTGGAGTGTGTCTCTGGAATAATTATAGACTTCTACAATGTTTAATTATAATGAATTGATCAATTTTAATTATTGCATCAACTGTAAATGTTAAAAGGTGAAAAGTTAAGTGCCAGATGGAAGATAACAGGCATAAATGGAACGAGAGAAGAATCGATTTCAAAATGTATTTTTCCATTTTTGATTCATTGTTTTTAAAAATACATTTGTCACTTTGAAGTTATTAGCAAATACTAATGTAATCAATGAGTTTCGATCAGCTTTAAACACTATTAAAGACCATAAATACTCTGGTGGGAGCTGGAACCACCACTGAAAAGTAATGCAATTTAATTGTACTTAATTTTACATTTGCTTCAGTGTTGTTCTTCCAAAATTTTGAGATCAACTTTATTTCACTCACTCCAATCACAGACCCCCCTCTGCTGAAGTACCTGGAGAGCTCGAGCACTGCAGCTGAAATCAGTCACAGTGGGTGTTGTGTGTGGGTAATTATGTTAATTGGGTCAATGTGTGCAGCCTGTATACGTCGCTGGGTGGCTCGACCACAGTTGAGTGTTCACTTTGGAGCAGTCAAGACTGCCGTTAGCGGCATGAAGACTGCTGATGATTCTTGGTATTGCAGCCACAGCAGAAACATTTCTCTCACAAACTGTCATCCCAAAAAATGACTGCTATTAGAAATACAAGCTGAGCACTGACAGTCATTTGTATTAATTCCCTTACTTTAATCTAAGACTGATCTAAACCATTCAACAAAAAAAATCCCACACTTTAGAGCTCCACTCTGAATATTTTTTTATACTAAACTTGAAACAAATGAGTATTTGCAGTGTCAAAGGGGTCGTTGGCGCTAAGAGACTCATAGACATCTATCACCAACCCACTTTTGTTTGTTTTTTATGAAACATTTACTGTTGGGCTCAGACTCAGTGCTCTTGTTATCCTTCAGCAGCAGGCAGCTGTTTTTAGCAAAAGATGCCCAGATAACCCCACAGTGCACCACTTGCACAGCACCACACAGCAGACTCCAGACGGGGTGGTGTGGAGCTCTTCTGCCCCCATGTGGCCAAAAAACTCACTATTCCACGACGCACGTTTGTCTTCCTGTCTTTCCTAGATTCAGATGAGAGGATTTCATCGGTGTGTCCACCCCATAAGTAAAAATACACCTCCCAAAAACTCTTCTGTTCTGTCTTAAATGTTGTTTGTTGGTGTGTTAACATGATGAGGGAAGACATTTTGGACTTAGCAAGGAATCTACTTTTCAGTTTCCCCCTGCCTCCAGTCCAAGTTTAGATGATCACATCCTGACGTTCTCATTTTCTCAACTTAATATGGCTAAAATGACAAATAGGTGTATTTGCAAAAATGTTGAATTTATGTGTAAGAGCTTAATTATCCTACATCTCAGATTGTGTCTTTGAATCGAACACTTCGAGTGCAGAAGTGAAGAATCATAAAATATTCCTACTCTAGAAGATTTTCCTCATCTTTAATATTAGGACATAATGTATGAGCCCTATATATATAGACACACAACACACACACACACACACACACACACACATTGGAGGAACAGTTACCATGGTATCCAGGCCAAGAGTCAAGAGCATGAGGAAGAAGATGAGCGCCCAGAAGGGAGACAGGGGAAGTCTGGTCAGAGCCTCTGGATACACCACGAACGCTATGCCTGGACCTGACACACACACACACACACACACACACACACACACACACACACACACACACACACACACATGTAAATGAGGATGCACACACACCATCTCCACTGCAGATAAAAAAAGCGTAAATTTGTTCAGGTGTGTTTCAGTGAGCAGTGCCGACCAACTGCTGCTGCCTGCTGGTTTGGTATCTTACCTTCATCTGCCACCTTCTCTATCGGCACTTTCAACTCATGTGCCATGAAACCAATGACTGAGAAGATGACAAAGCCAGCAAATATACTGGTGGCACTGTTTGTACAAGTCACAATGATAGTATCCCTGCAGGGGAGAGAGAGGAAAGAGAGAAACAGAGGCTAGGTATGCAGAAATCTGCTATAGTCACAGCAATACTCAAACAATACGAGATATAACGGGTGATACATGCCATGGTGACGCTCTTCTTATTTGAGCTGTGTACACTAAAGATAAGAGGTGCTGTGGCGCCCTCTAGTGGCAAGAACGACAAATAGTGGGCTCTAAAAAGCGTTGGCATTTGCAGAAGGTGTACACTGGGGGGTGTAGTGCAGCCTTCCAATGCAAACTAGTCCAACAAATGTGGATACTGTTGTATCAGGTGTATTATAGTTTGTTTTTTGTGTTGGTATTTGTAGAAAAATGTCCACACATAAACACAGAACAGTGACTGGGACTTTGTAAGGTTGTGGATTTTACAGGCGTACAAACCACAACAAGCTGCAGCTCTCTTTAAATGTATAATTATGCAGCGTATTTTCAAAATAATAAAATTTCACCACACAGGAGCCAAAAGATTTTGTGCATTCCAATAAAAAAATTAAAAAAAAACACCTTTATTTGTTTGTGATAAGTAATAATAATTTATCCGTACTTCACTGATTTTAAAGGAGGAATGCTTCTGGTGAGAGAAAGTGAAAGAAACACTGGAACTGCAAAGAATGTCATTTATTAGTCTTGACAGTTCTATCAGTCATACAGTGTCATGTGTCTGTGGTGACAGTTTGAATATGTTTGCTAGGAGAATAGTTTACCTTTTGTGTGTTTACCTGTAGCAGTTATTGTGGAACTTATTGTAGGAGGAGAGAGTGATGAGGCCTCCCCAAGCGGCCGACAGCGAGAAGAAGATCTGAGTGGCTGCGTCTTTCCACACCTGGCGGAGGGAGAGAGGAAGAGCTGCAGGTAAAAGAGCAGGAAAGGACGAAGCACAGCGCGCTGGAATCAAAGGAGCCGGCGTCAGGATACCTTTGCATCACTCAGTTTCTCCCACTTTGGTGTGATAAAGTAGAGGATGCCGTCGAAGGCACCGGGGAGGGTCACTCCTCTGATCAGCAGGATGACCAGCACCACGTAGGGAAACGTGGCCGTGAAATAAACCACCTGAGCAAAGAGGACACCGGAGAATGAGAGAGAGAAGAGGAAATAATGTGCTAACTAAGAAAGCAGAGGTTGTTCAAAAGAGACTTCTCTTCTTTAGAGTCTTTTTTTCTTTTATAATCTGTAATCGTAATTTGTATACACAATGGTTTTGTTGTACATGCAGCATCTTTTGGTGGTTTCTTCCATTTTTGTCCCAGTCAAAAGGTATTTTTGAGTTATCCGAGGGTCTAAGGACGCTGTAAACTGTACAGATTATAAAGCCTCATAAGGTAAATTGTGATTTTGGGCCAAATAAATAAACATTTTGCTTCTACTGACTTGATTTGACAAGCAATTTCTGACATATTCTTCTCTTACATTTAGTGTTTCTTTTTTTTGTCAACTCAAGCAATCTTCATTGCATCAAACCTAAACTTTATTGATCTAGCAGCCAACTGAATGTTAGCTTTCTTAGGAAGCACGTTTTGAGGGATTATTTCCTGTATGCCAGATGATTCACAGCAACTTTGTGATACAAAAAACAATAACGTTTATTTTCCCTCTCACAGAAGCAGCGTCTCACATGTATAGATGTGAGGTTCCACAGTGTCCTTAATGTGCAGACAAGGAAGAATAGTTGAAGTAAATCTAAGATAAGATAAATTAAGATGTTCCTTTATTAGTCCCACGACGGGGAAATTTACAACTACAGCTGCATTATGTATGTATGTGTATATTATAAAATATAGGAAAAGAAAAAACAAAGCATCTACTGCTGCAGTCTAAATATTCTAACTTCCAGACCTGAAGCTCTGAATGTTGTCACATGTACTTCACATTCATGTCCAGTAGAGGGCAGCATGATACAAGAATTCAGTCTGATTCCTCTCTAAATCCTCGGCACAGTCAGTACAATGTGAATTGTTTCCTTCTGCATGTTGCCTGTCCTCAATCTAAGATCTAAACAGACCTCCAGAATGTCCTCATGAAACCGTCTGCATTCAGTGCCAGGTTGTTTGCATGGCTGTACTGAGGACCAAAAGGAAAAAAAGGACTAAAACATTTGTAATTACGGAAACACCAGGGTTGGAGTCTGTTTGTAATTTATCAAACCTTCGTATTGAATCTATTATCAAACCTAATTGGGTATTTATTTTTGGGAGCGCCACAATTTCTTAGTTTAAGAGACTGTTCCCATTTAAGGAAAAAAATAAAACTTAAAAAAAGTTCATATCTAAAAGTCAACTTCTTAATTTATAAAGAATTGTTTCCATGCACTCAACAATTGAATGCCAAAAGATGTGAATAACTTTAGATGTAAGAACAAAAACTTAAAGGATATATAGAGAAATACAAATCGAGCTTCTCCTTCATATGTGAAGTAGATTGATGATGTGCGTTTTACTAACTTCGACCCAAAATGGAACCCAACTGCTGCTCAGGTGAAGAGTTGTTCCCTTGCTGAGAAACAGCAGAGCTCACTTCTTCTAAGTAACACATTTCATCAGGAGGCGGCAAATGAAAATTGAACGCACCCACAGTTTTTCTTCTGCAGCCGACCACAAGGTGCAAACAGCAGATTGGATGAAAGAGTCTGTGCCCTTTGTTACCTTTCCTGATGACTTGATTCCTTTGGCTAAAGAGGCGTAGACGATGAGCCAGGCCAGGAGCAGACAGCCTGCCAGAGGCCAGCGGATGTCTCCTGGATATTCAATTCCTTTAGAGATGTGCAACACATTGTACCTGCAGAGGAGATTCAGACGACAAAACTCAGCCGGAAAACAAACCTCACAACGCAGTTTGAACAGAATATAAATGTGCACACTGCAAATTCTTCATTTTATCAAGTCAATCAAGAAGATTATTGAGTCCTACAAGTCATAATTTTGCTGGTGAAAGGGCAGTAAGATTATTCCAGGGATTAGACCAAGACCAGAGGTTCGCTCTGGTCCCCATTTATCCAACTGAAACAAGTCGGAGTTGTATTACTTGTACTTTTTACGTGAAATTACCAGTAATAGTTTTACTGCTACTGCAGAATCCACAGTTGCTATTAGATATGTAGATTTTTTTTAAGCAAATGTAGTGGTCCAAAAAATTCAGACACAAAGGTTCTGAGAAACCTTTTCAAAGCAGATGTATGTAATGTAAAATATGAAGTTAAAACACATGATTATTATGTATCTGTATCATTATGTGGAGCCTGTCTGGCATCTGCATGAGAAGGGTAAAATACCTCATTCTAACTCTCACTAGTGTACTGTGCTGTACATGTACTGTGAAGAGGAGACCTGGAAACCAAACTGTGAAGGTGTAATCTGTGTTTCCACTAAACTGTGACTGGGATCAGCCGGAAGCTGCACTCACTTGAAGTACTCCTCGCTGGGGCTGACGTAGGTCTTGTTGCTGTCCACAGTCATGTTTATCAGTTTGGTCAGGTTTCCCACAGCGTTTGCGGACAGACAGAAACTGGAGTTCTTGATGGAGGTGATGTTTCTGTCCCGCAGGATGCACGTGTCTGTTCCAATCAGAAACCAACATACATCAACTGGGAGAGACTTGGCAGAGTGCTGCTGTGGGACGGAGCTCACTGTCTGCTCGGGGGTTTCATACTGAGAGCGAGCACATGGATCTGATCTGGAGACTGCAGTGTGAGAACTGGACATTTACACTTTTGTCCTTTGGAAAAGCACAAACTGACTGGACTGACTCTGTGCCTCCTCTCACACACTTTAGGAGAGGGAAGATAACAAAACCTGTTTCGTCTGTGACTGAACAATTTCTCGTGCACACAGAATTGCTTTTCATGCTTTTTTTGAAATCTTGCTTTTACTGCATATAACACGCAGACAAGCATTTACAGCATCGGTCAACCTGCTGACTGACACTCAGAGTCACTCTGTAACTATAAACGGGACGAGGCATTTAAAACTTAACTCCTACGTGTGCACATAAGATGTAAACATGTCACAGGTCACATAATTCATCACATATGTATTAACGCTCGCATCATATATGCACATGTAGACCATTACAATGTGAAACAGTAGCCCTGCAGAAAATAAAAAAAAAAAAGGGCTTATAATTTCCATATTTTAGGCCACAACATATTCCAGGTCACATAATTCACGTAAGGCGGATTACTAAACATGTATCAGTGTAATGATTTCACTGTGATGCCTCTGTTGTCTCCCTGCTGACTCTCCAGGAGACAGCGGTGCCTGGTGGCTCTGCAGTTCGCGCAGCCGCCGCTGGGGGTCAGTCTCGGGCTCACTGCAGCACTGCAGCAGCTCGGCTCGGTACAGTAAATTTGTCAAGCAAGCAGTTTTTGTGCTGAATTCACAGAATCGCTGAGGGCAAATATTAGAAGAAATGAACGGAATTTCGATGTTTATTCGACGCAGATCGACACCAAACAGCCCCGCGCGTTTTTCCCCACAGCTAAATCACGACGGTTTCATTAAAAAAAGAATAATAAGAAATGACAGGCTGCTTTGGCTGAATGCTGCAGCTTTAAAGCGTTAGATGACTCTAATCTGTCGTTATCACACAAAAGAAGAGTGGAACATATCTAAAAGGTTTGTTTTAAAGCAGAAACTGCCTCATGGAGGGCCTCCTTCCACACCACAGGCCTGCAGCAGTACAAATGGATCAGACAGATCAAGTGAAGTGGGGTTTTTTTTTTGGGGGGGGGGGGTGAAAACACCGCAGAGATCACAGGTCAGGATTCATTATACTGCAGGACACCTCAGCTGAGGGAGTCATGACGCATTGCGCATTGTGGAGAGAGAAGTGCTTTTGGTGTGTGTGTGTGTGTGTGTGTGTGTGTGTGTGTGTGAAGGTGTGTGTCTTACCTAACAGCAGCATGTCTTTGTCCTTACATTCCACCGTGTTCCACTCATTCCTACAGTTAGCCCATGGCAGTGAGCCCTTCAACGAAGCGAACAGGTAGTACAGTGTCCAGCACATTATAATATTATAGTATATGGCTATCAAGACAGATATTATCAACATGGCAATCCCGCAACCTAAAATAAATAAATGAGACGAAATATATAAATTACTCTTAAGAAAAGTAGAGAACTCGTGATGATAAGAAATGAGTTTTATTTTTGAATGTTTTTTTTTGTTGTTTTTTAGTTGGTTAGTTGTGGCAGTGTACCTTGCAGAGCTGGGATGCACTTCCACACTGACACGGGCCCCTGGCTGGCAAACTGGCCCAGAGACACCTCCAGCAAAAAGATTGGGATCCCGGCAATGCCCAACATTGTGAGGTAGGGGATCAAAAAAGCTCCTGCAAGGGAAATGACAGAGCAGGTGACTCTAAGACTGACAATTAATCATCAGTCATCACATTTATTAATTAGTAAAAACCATCATCTATCTGTGAAAGGCCCCAAGCATATTAATAATATTAATAATATTATTAATAATAATTAATATTAAATTAATAGCATTACTGTGAGTTTTCACAGCTTTCTTAATGTAAATACATTATTTTAGTGATTTTTATTTCCTTCTCTTATTGTTTTAATTCGTTTTTTTTTATTCAAATAATAACTGAACAAAAACTATAAGCTTTTCTTCTTTTTTATTTTATTTTTTAATTACAGTAACCTATGTCTTGCCTAGTTGAAGGCCTACAGAAATAACTGGAAGAACCGCCTCACTTGAAGCAATAAGAAATGATTCAGACTATTTCCTGAGTGCATGTTTCGTGGGTCTCTGTCTCGCAGTAACCCAGAACTCTTACCTCCACCATTTTGGAAGGCAAGATAAGGGAACCTCCACACGTTCCCCAGTCCCACCGCATAGCCAACCATGGACAGAATAAAATCCAGTTTATTGGACCAGTTTCCTCTGGCCTTATTCTCATCTCCACTCTCGTCATCATCGTCATCCTGAGAGGAAAAACAAGCATTCGTTCATTCTCGGAAAAAAAAAACCCTCCAGCTTTTACACAAGCCAAAGTTAACTATTATAATAATAATAATAATAATAATAATAATGATAATAATAATAATAACAGTAAAAGCAGCGAGTCTGGGCCTGAACAACGACAAAGTCAATAACCGCCAACAAAATGCATCACAAAGGAACCTTAATATATTTTCTTCAAGTAAAAAATAGAATCAACTCCAGAGAATAGAACATGTTTTTCTCATTAAATATTACTGGATTTCTCCCTAATGTTTCGTTTAAAGACAGAATTCAAGCCTGTGAGCAAAACGCATCTTCAAATGCACCCATAGGCCCATTCTTGTCCCCAGACTGCTTGAAATGACACCCTGAACCAAACCTTGTTAGTGGGCCACAAATAAAATGGCAGCAAATACTAAAAAAAAAAAAAAAAAGAGAGTAATTACAGCTGCACGGCAGGAACTGAGCAAATTCATAAGAGAAACTGCGTGAATGTTCACATATAAACACCACCATGCATGGGAATGTGTGTGTGTGTGTGTGTGTGTGTGTGAGAGGGGTGGGGGTTCCCTCGCGGGGATTGGAGACAATCCGCAGTCTCGTGTAATACAGTGGTGTCTATCAGCCGGATAACACCTGAGCTCCTGGGCCAAGAGTGTCTGCAGGAGACACCGACAATACCACTTTATCTGCCCTCGTGTTAAACTGTGAGATAATAATAATAAAAAATAATAATCAAACAAAACAAATCACCTGGAATCAGTTTATATCTAAAAAGACTAATAGTTCCTGCTCTGGTAGTTCTTCGTGGTGATCTGTGGATATTTAGCTGACATAAACTGGTTTGGAAGTTCTGGTGGTGCTTGAGATTTGGCGCAGAGCAGGGACGCCAAATAGCTCCGGGTGCACCCACACTGCTGCTGCTGCTCATCACAGGCAAGAATTTGGGGTTTCAGCTTTTACCCACTTTGGTCTACAGCCACATTTATTCAGCTGGTTGTGCTTAAAATCTTAAAACACTTCAGCCACTATCTTTTCTGATGTTTAAATATAATTATTTTCCATGCCGTGGCCTCGTAATGGACTTCTCCTTTTTCAGGCAAATGATCCGACTCTCAGGCCACAAGCGATTCATCTGTGCAGAGATAAACCCACAAAGCAGCGCCTGCAGACTCCCATTACAGCTGCGCCTCACGGAGCCTCTCCTCTGTCACTCCACCACACACCAGCAGCACTCATCTACTGGGGCTGTGAGAGCTCCCAGGGGTCTGCACCTTCCCTGTTTTACAGGCAAGCGGGGTTTAATCCAGGCAAGCTCTCTTATCAGCGCCACACGGAGACATCCACACACCTGCCTGCTTCCAAGCTCTCAGACCGGCCGCGCTCCAGTAAGGAAACGGATCATTTAAGCTGACTTACCCCCGCCACGGTGCCGGGCTGAACAGACGTGTTCCCATCTGTTCCCAGTATGATGGTGGTCTGGCTCATAGCCGTCCAGTTGCTCGCGGTGTTGTTCTGCTCCGTGGTGGCCCGGAGCGGGTCGCCGTACTGGGTGGACCCCCCACGGGCCGAACCGACCGAATCCTTCCTGAAGGCCGCGTTGACGGCCGCGGATCCAGGGACCGGAGGTGGGGTGTTTTTAAACGTCCCATAGGCTTTATTGCTGTCCAGATCTCCCGGTTTATTTTCCGCAGGACAAAAAGTTTTGCTCTCGTTGCACGGGGGCGGCGGCTGGGGCGCCGGGTGGTGGTGGTGGTGGGGGGCGGGCGGCGGGCACGCAGCCGCGGTGTCCGGTTTGTTTGTTGTAAGTCCCGCAGCTCCGTCGGGCTGCTGCGCCGGGATGTAGCCGGTAGGAGCGCTGGCCGGCTGTTTGGCCATGTCTCTCTGATCAGAGAAATCCTGGAACATGAGTGACAGATCAGCAAGACAAAAGGCAGCGGGGCGGCAGGAAGCATGGAGCTGTGAGGCTGCTGCAGCCCAGTCCTGCTCTGGGACTAAAACATGCTCAATTCTCTTTCTGCAACGTTTTTCTGCAGCATGTTCTGGCTCTGGCTGCTCAATAGTTTCAGCTCACAGTCTACCGAGTGGTGTGTGTGTGTGTGTGTTGATGTGTGTGTGTGTGTGTGTTGGAGGGAGGGGGGTTGCTTTGCTTCTCCAGTTCTCGCTTTTTGCAAGATTCTTTAATTTTACGCCCCATTTCCCCCTCATGTCATTCAGCCACACACATCCACTGATTTTTATGGGCAATAGACAAGCTGCTGCGGGTCTCTCGGTAGCTCGGCTCTCCCCGGCAGGCATGCAAGATCACCGGCGTTACAGCAGTGAACGGACCCGGGGCGGCGGAATTACAAATGACTCCCTAAAAATTTAGCTTTGATGGGGAGGCGGAAAAGCAAGCAGGAAAGCCTCCAGATTCTGAAAAGGGATGGGGGGGTTTATAAAAAATAATAAAAAAAAGAAAAACAGCACAAAAAAGCAGTTGATTGATTAATGCTTAGCTGTGTTGGTAATTAGTGGGAGAAATCACTACACTTGTGTGCAATCACCTTTGTTTAAATACAATAAACGAATAAATCTATAAAAATAGGGAAAAGATACGATGAACTAAAATTAAGCTTTGAGAAACACCTACACGTTTTAAAAGTTAGAGTGCATGATTCTGCAAGAGGAGGGAAAAAAAGGCTGATTAGTGACAGAATGAAGTGGGAAAAAAGTTTTTAATGCAGAGCCGCAGCTGCATTTCAGCACCACGGACAGCAGAAGTACCACAACGTGCCAAACTGCGTTTAAAAAAAGTGCCAAATTAACACAGAATCAGCTCAGAATAAGTTCACAAGACAGATGAAACTGCAGGTGCAAAAGTGCATAAAGTCTTTCTGGACACTTACCATTTTTTTGCAGAGCTCTGCTGGCAGGCTGGAAACTGTAAGCTGTAAAAAGAAGAGGAGAGGACTGGAAGCGGACTGGTTGGAGCCGCGCAAAGCACCAAGTGCAAAGCTTTTCTATAGCTCCGTGGGAAAGACCGGGGTTTGCGTCAGTGCAGAGCAAGGTGCCCTTCGCGTGACATTTTCTTGATAATAGGAGTTTGATAAATCATTGGCCTTGGATTCGGATTTTTAAAGGGACAACCGGAGCCAAGACGACGGGGGCGCATGTGTGCGTGCGTGAATTGTGTGCGTTCTGGTTACGCACGATGCATGCGTGAGCGCTGGATGGACTCCTTCAGAGCTGATTAATACACTTGTCTCTGGGGATGTGTACGCTTACACACATACACATACAGGGACGCATCCTATTAGGGCAAACACAGCTCTTTTGGGATAAAGGGTTTCCAGTTTTAGGTTGTTATTATTGGAGAAGATCTAATACATCAGAGTGCATTGGGGTCTAAATAATGTTTGTGCTGAGTTGGGTTTCTCTGGTACAGTTACAGTTACAGTAGCCACTCCTGGGAAACAGACATTTTCAGCCCACAAGCTTCGTGGTTTTATCGATAAACTTTGTTCTTTTCCGTCACTGCAAAAAGCAGAAACTCGTCTTTAAAAGCAAAGGGAGCGTATTTATGTATGTGTATACATCAAAGACAAGGTTGGCACTCTTAATAAATATCATCACACATTACCACACATAAGGCCACATGCATACATTTGATTTTGGAAAGTTGTAGAAGTAAGTAGACTTTTAAAGACTATGTGCTAAAAATGGTCTGAACTATAAATAGTTTTTCCACTTGGCGGGTTTTACGCACGGCGCGCTGCAGACTCCATACATTCCTTTGTGCGTCACCGATACGAGCATTGATCAATTCATTAAAAAAAAAAAAGAAAAGAAAAGAAAAAAAAAAAAGGTGGGCGAGGTCTTTATGAAGCTACTCATTTGTTAAAGTCTTACGCAAGCAGGAGGCCTCTTTTTCCCCCCCCCCCCTCAAATCACGTGTGTCAGGAGGAACCGGAGCCAACCACTGGAGCTTGGACTGGAAGCAGTGACAGCGGAGGAGGGAAAAAAAAAAAGGTGGTGAAGAATCTAAAACACTGCATTGCGCATAACACTGTCCAAGTCTCCCCTGAAACAGATATATATGTATATAGAGCCTGAGTCCTGCGCGTGAGGATTTGATCCAGAAGCTAGAAACACACAAGCGACCTCCTTTGTCACAGCAATTAAGGAGAACTAGTTAATAACAAACAGCTGCATCTTTAGGCCTCCATACAGCGAGTGGTGGAGACACACACACACACACACACACACACACACACACACACACACACACACACACACACACACACACACACACACACACACACACACACACACACACACAGGGTGGAAATTGATTTCTTTTTTTTGACACTTTGCAGCAACACTGAAATATCTTTTCGCACAGCCTCTCCTCTTACTGACTGAGCCACACTGGCTACACTGAGAGCTAATCTCTGACCTGACAGCCCAATTAGAAATTAGAATAACGAAAATAACCGGTAAGACAAATGCGTCGTTGCTTAGCAACCACGTTGTTTATCTAGCTATTGTTTGGAGACATGGGACAGATGTAGTAGGTCTAATATTAATAATAATAATAATAATAATAAAAATACGGTGTTAACTATTTAACTAATGTCTTCAGGTTAGTTTACTTAGGCTTGTATAAGGCAGGAGCATTTCCTATAATTTAAATAATCATCTTTCTAAAATATTTCTACCATATTGTTTTTTTTTTAACGCATTTACTCCCACAGGCCTGTGTTTTAATACACTAACAAACTCAGACAAAAAAAAATAAATGTTTCTCTACAGGCTCAACATAACGTTGCCTGTCCTGTTTCCTGTTTTTAACCTGCGCTGATTTCGCGACAGCTGAGGAGGTTTGAGGCAGCCTCCCCGCAGAGACCAGCGTGGACACGCCGGGACACGCAGACTCCCACTCGGGGCCGCTCTCTTATCATGCACCGTGCGCTCCTCCGCTTGTAAATCTCCGTCCGTTCCAGATAAGAGACTGGAGAGGGTGTATTAGCCGCCGCCTTGACTTTAATTACATTGTCAACAGAGAATAATTGTAATTGATTTCTGCTCGTCTCCCGGAGTCCACTGAACACACGGGCTGCCACTGACACACACACACACACACACACACACACATCATGCCAACACATCTAGTTTTGATTCTCGTGGGCATTTTAAATGTTTCATCCAAAGAATGGGTGGCTACTGTATCTTTGGTGTCTCCGTCTTGTGTCCTGATGGAGCAGCAGCCTCGCGGAGGGGCTTTCTTGGTGCCTCCTCGTGCTCGTTAATTACAGGAGCTGGTGTAATTAATTGATCGCTCCCACTGTGTCGCCTGAGTGATAAGACGTCGCATCCATCCGATGCGCCTGGAAAGTAGTGATTCAGCGGAGGGAGGTCACCCAGAGGCCCACGGCTCCCATCATCATCACCATCATCACCATCATCATCATCATCATCATCATCAGTCCTGGCTGACAGGGCTTCTGCTCTTCACAATTCAAGTTTGGCCGATTTGTGCATCTGCCTCAGAAAAAGCATTCAAAACATCTGGTACTTGAAGTAGTAAGGTCTGCTACTGAGTGCTGCCCGTTCAGTTCATGCTGCTGTTGTGTTCTAAACAAGAATACGAAGCAAATGTCTCACTGCTGGTGGGATTTTTCTCAATCTAGATGATAATTTGGCTCTCAAAAAGGTGCTCAGGGAGAAGCGGTCAATCCGGGCCACCCCAGAGAAACACCCTAAATAAATGTGGAGTAGATTTGGCCAATTACTGTAAAGACAAAGTGTCTGAATCTGTTGGGAAACAAGAATAAAGTTCAACAGAAGGTTGCAAATATTTTGACGTGATAAATACGTAATAATAATTTCCTTTATAATGAGTTTATAAACCTGATGGCTCATTTTAAAGTATAGTCTCTCACTATGACACTATTAACATAACTGATATCTGTACTGTAAACAGACAGCTTATTAAAAGCACGTATCAGATATCACAACGCTACAAAATCAACTGTTTCAGCTCTTTTTTTTCTTCAGGAAATGTCAAATGAGGAGTTGCTGCAGGAACTCGGCATGTCTGCAGATTCCTCTCCCTCGTCCAGGTAGTGTGACATCAGGTAGAAAGAGAAACTATTTAATGTACTGTGGCTGAAGAGTGCACAAAACACAAGTAGACTCTAAAGGACGGTTTCCTTTTCAACCCAAACTTCCAACGAGCACCTCTGTCCCTGCACAGAGGAGCCTGTAATTGTGAGTACATGCACTGTTTGCAGTCAGTGGGCAGAGCAGGCTGTATTAATATAATGGCAGAGAGGACAGAGAAGCAGTTGAAATACATCAAAAGAGGTGACTGTCAAATTACCTAAAAAGACAGCCAGGCTCATAGTCTGCTCCTCCTCCTCCTCCTCCTCCTCCTCCTCACACATGACTACACGTTCTCAGACTCCAGGATTCATCATCTGAGGCTGAGAAGGAAGGAAAAATCTTTAATTGTAAGCAGAGCTGCTCAATGAAGTATGTAAAGAGGCTTCAGTCAGCCTTTTTAAAGCTTAAATTCATTTCACATTGTCCCAGTAAACTCACAGAAGATGGATGGCGGCGCGGTGAGATCTCACGCAGCTCAAAGTAGGACAATAAGGAGGAGAATATGGAGGGAAATTAAGAGAAATGCTTGGCTCTTAAACAAAGAGCTTGCAGCCAGGTCCTCTTGTTGGTTTTTTTTTTGCTTTTGTTGGATATTTTGGTCAGACGGTGTGTAATGGTGCATGATGAGAACCTTCTGAACCATTCCTGCTATTTTCAGACATCCAGGTTACATATAATTGTTGTTCCAAAAGCATTTATGAGGCTGCATTTGGATGTGTAGCTGGGGCCTGCATTGAAATGCTCTGGAAACAAGGATTATAATAACCTAGACGCCGAAAACTGTTTATCATGTTCCCAGATTCTTAAAAAAAAAAAGAAGAAAACACTCAAAAAGAGAGAATCTTACTGTTATTTTGTTTTATTACAGGGCAAAGAAACAAGCCTGACATTTGAAACATCAAAGCTGAGAGTTTATGGTCAATAAAATAGCGGGCTGTGGTTGCTGGTTGTTGTACTATGTGATGTCTGATGCTACTGCAGGATGCAAGTCTGCGTCATGCCTCCGAGGTCAAGGGTGACCAACAGCGAGCGAGGGTCCTTCTTGTTTTTACGCACAGTGATCTTCCCCCGTAGCTCGTCCCCTAGAGATGAGGTCAAGTGGAGAGAAACACAAATATCAACTGACAGTTTGTTTCACTTTGGAGAAGCCCTTCACAGGAGAGACCCTCCCTCCTCCGTGTTTGTGGGAGTGATAATCACTGCACGCAGCTGCTGAGGGGTTAAGCTGGAATGAAAATCTGGACTTTTGGTGCACGGATGTGTCTGAATGTTTGAAGGAGAGGCAGGACATGCTGGGCTTAAAGTTAAAGATTATCTAAAAGTTCAGACTCACAACAAGGATTGTCGATCACATCCGACAATAAGACATTAACTCTTTGGACAGAAATGAAAATACAAAGAGTTGAGAGAGTAAAAAACAAGAGCGCAAATAAGATTGAGGTAGAATGCGGAGCAGAGAGAAGTTCTGGCTTTCTAACACAGGTGGGAAGCCCCAAAGCAGCAAACACCTCTTTGACAAGTAGAGGACATCCATGCATACGGTACAAATGACTAAAAATAGCAATGAAATTGAAAATACTGCATGTAGGCCACGTAAAGACATACTGTAGCTGTTTTCATGTCTCAGGATAAAACTACAACCTGACTATATGTGCTACGAACGCTTAAAAAGATGGGTAACACTAATATTAGTGTGCCTTCTTTACAGTTCAGTGGACAATGTTTAAGTAGGAGGTGAAGGGAATCTGCAGCAATACACACTAACACGTATTCATTATTTTGTCAAAGTGGAAGAGGCTCAGTTGATGCTACTTTGCAAAGGGTCATGATGTCCCAAAGATAAGGCCTACATTTTCCATATCAACAACAAACTTCATGAAAAGACCACTAACAAAAATGTCTTTGTTCATCTCTCAATACTTTGACTGTTCCAGCTTGTCTGAGGGTCACAAATGTGTAGTTTTATTTATTTATTTTATCTCAGTGTAATCAGCAACTGTGGGGGTCATTCATGTTAGTATAACTATAAACTTCATAAAACTATGTTTATTTGGTTAACTTTCTCTCCCAGCTACATTTGTTTTGTATGTATGGATGTCAGTAGAGTTACTCATGTTTGCTCCTGTGCACTATTTTTCCCAACAGGTTGTTTGAGAACAAGTGTGTGTTTTATCTTTTTGACTATATTTAAAGTTCAAGCAAATAAAAACATCCATCTGATTTCCCTGATAACCATCCCCACTATATCACGACCATTAACTCGTACGCTCGGAGAACACCAAAAGGCAGAAAACTATTTTACTCAGTCCTACATGCTGTCGATCAGTGTGTTCAGAATTAAACAGAGATGAATAACTGCTAATATGAGGAAACGTTCCTGACGCCCTGCAGCAGTACAGTGCTGCTGAGCTCAGGCCTCTGCAGGACGGATGGAGACACACTGGCGCTTATAGAAATGATGATGTGTGTAAAGGCCATGTGGTTTAATGTATGTTAATAAGTGTGTGTGTGTGTGTGTGTGTTTAAATGAATGCAGACCCGCTGAAGTCTCCAGATGGCCGTGAGAAGGAAGCGCATTTACAGTGAGACGCACAAGCGATCGTGAGGCCTGGAGAAGAGGCTGATGATTATGACGCATAATCACTCTGATTAACTTCACGTTTGACTGCTGGAGGTAAATGAATGTTTATCCACACGGCAAACAAGCATCCTCTCGCCCCCACACACACTACTACACCCCCCCCCACACCCCCCCACCCGTGCTATGTACTCTTCATTGCTGGAGGTTAGAGGAGGACAGGGAGAAAAAATGCTGACTTAGGCGCTTTCTCCAGTGAAGCGTCCGCCATCGCTACTGTCACGTCTAACTCGTTACCATGCCGACGCCGCTGTCACAGAGTCTTTGCTGCTGGCGCCGCACTCTGGGTCTGTCACTCCACTGCAGAGGGGGCCGACGGACGCGGCGTTTAGACCGTGGCTGCTGTTCTGCAAGCAGAGTGTACTAAAGGAACACGAGCTAAACTCTGTAGTTCCAAAGGAACATCAGCACATTTCAGATTAGGGTGCTGCACATAGAGTCAGATGACAGACTCCCTCTTAGTTGGAACAGCACATATATAAAAGCTTTACAGTTCATTAAACCTTTAGTAATAAAGCACCAGTAGAAGTAGTAATGGCTGTTTTTTAGATACATTTCATAAATGCTGAGAGCGACACAAAGTTAAAGGATCATTTTCTTTTTTTAAAACCTGGGCCATATTTGGGGATCAAAATGACTGGTAGCAACACAACGTTTTGGAATTGGTCCAATAGGTCTAGGCAGCATCCACAATGGCTATAATGAAAATCTTTTGGGAAGCTATTGAAACTGTCTCTTCAAAACCAGCAACCCCTGTGTTTTGTGAAGTAAAATTACTATTTTTGTCAGTGGAGTCTGGTGGCTTTGAGGCGAGCTACAGAACAGCTGCTTCTTGTTAAATCAAAAGGATCTTAAAAGTCAGCCTCTGTAAGGATCCTTTCTCCAATGTAGTCACACACTTCGAATAACAATCTAAGCCTGTCAGTGGCAAAAATCTTTTAGTGGACATGTGGTTGCCCCAAAATATTTCATTACAGTGACAGCTGAAGGGCTCTACTAGAACAATTCCAAATATAGGGCTAGGTTTAAAAATAGTGGAGTTATCCTTTATGGCCCCGATCAGACAGATTGGTTAGATTTCTGGTTTTGTTGTACAACTAGTAAAATACTGCCTGAGTCCAGCTTTTTACTGCAGGCCGACAAACTGAAATGTTGCAAGGCTGGAACGGATGTAGCCTGTAATAACAATCTAAAAGACACTGTCTGCCCCCCACTCCATCACCAACTTAATGAACTGGGTCAGTGGTTGACAATATGGCGCAAGACAACCCAACTGTAACAGACAAGGTCACTACCACACATGGCAGGTTTGTGTTTCTTCTGTGTGGCGTAACACTGGTGATATTTGTAAAAGGCTGATGTGTCATCTGTGTGTGTCTGACTTACAGGATGCTGACGGTATATTCACATCTAAGCAGCTCCTCTTTCTTCAGCTTATACCAGATTTCAAGTGGTGCTTAACCTCACCTCCTAAATACAAACAGCCATCTAAGTTGAATCAGTGTGACTGCACACACTACAGGTATTAGATTAAGGATATTCCAGCCCTGCACCATCTGGATCTATTTTCCCTTCAGCTGTCTATAAAAAAAAACAGGAACAAAACAAACAAATCATCTTTGCTTTCACTTATTTTAAAGGAAATGACACAACACAGAGCGTCAAATTCTGGTAACAGGGCCTGATGCTCATGGGAGGAAGCAGGCGGCAGCAATCAAACTCAAGTTGGAAAAAGGCCGATAAAGGTCAAAGGAATAATTGCTTGACCTTTGGTGACCTTCTGTTAAAACCCAACTGAAAGAAAGATGTGGGACCAGAGACTTTTGCCCTCAAAATAAAACTGCCCAGATGTCCAAAGTATTAAAAGATACAAAGCGAGCCACAAGCTGAATGTCTGTTCAGTCGTCGTGCGACTACAGCAGCTCTGCTGTAATCAGTCAGACCAAATTCCCATGGAAGAGGGCCTCAGTGCCTTCAGTAAACTGGCCACTCAGATGCTGGGAGAAAGAGTTAACCATGTGTGGAAATGAGTCGGGGAATGGAGCCGCGATGTCGTACATCAACATGCCAGTGTCATTAAGCACAACCGGGCCCAAAGAAACAGCCTCTCTCAGCCCAGCGCAGCCTCTCTCCATGAAATTACACTGGAAGTACATGGCTCACGTTAGTGATTCATTTAAACTGTTGTCATTTACATTTTAACAATTTAGCTCACACTCCTACAGTATCTGCAGCTTCATTCAGAGACGGCAACAGTAAACTGAGCTGAAATTCACTGTTACTGATTTGCACAGTAGAATAAAATAATGTTCTTTAATGGGACAGAGTGGTTTAAAACTGATTTTTATTCCACAGAAGGGGAATGCCAACAGTAATACATAGTAAATATTATTACTAAGAAATATTTCATTCCATGTGAAGTAAATATTACCTCAGGGTCTCCCTAAAGTCAGCAGTAGGAGTCCAACACGCAGAGCTGAATTAGCCTGATGGTGCATTTAACAAATCCTCCCAATGTCTCAAAAAGTACAGGGAAAAGAAATGCAAGCTGTCAGTAAGCAGAAAACCCAAAGGTGAACTCAGTGACAATGACTTTGCTCTTTGGGATCCTATCTGTCATCTAAATGTAAAAACATTTGGATGAGACTTGTGGATATACGGCAGACTTCAGCCCCCCTCCCTGACACTGCAGTGATGCTCATGGGTGATCTCTCTGGCACCCTCCCTCTTGCTCCAATCTACCTTCATTCAATCTGTTTCTTACTTGTCAGGCCTTCCCTGTTCAGAGCTGGTGGGCCGTACATCCCACACACCACTCTGTAGACACCAAACCAGCCCGTGTGTTGAATTACAGCCGTTAAGAACTTGAAGCTTGGCCCGGCCGCTGCTGTTCGACAGCTCAAGGACCTTCTGAGTTCAAACAAAAGGGTGGGTCGGGGGGGGACGGGTGGCTGAAGCTGAGCCTGGACAGGTGAGGGCGGGGGAAAGAGGGGATCAGGAAGAGCTACAGCACCACTCGGGAATGAGGAGGTGAGTCATGAAAGTGGGTGGGAACAAAGACCACCTGACTGTCCAATGAAAGCCCTGACAAGAACAAATGCCCACGTTCCAGCTGCTCTGAGTGGCCCTCTGTGCAGGTAACCAGGCCACCGCCTCACCTTGAGGATCATGGGACTTTCTTTTTTTTTGTAAAAAAAAAAAAAAAGAAAAAGGAAAAAAAGTGTGACCTCCTTTCTATGGTGAACATTAAGTAGGTAAAACTGTGAAGAAGGACCCTCCTCCTCAATACTCGAGCTACACAAACACACCAGAGCATGACAAATGATTCGCTGTTTAATTTATTACGCTGCCAGCCGGGAGGATTTGCAGGGATGTTTTGTTCCAGCCTGCTGCGTGCCTTTTCTCTCTTCCGCCGGCACCTCCCACAGAAGCGCAGTCTTAGAGTTAATTACTGCTGCACTCGTACAAACACATCAAATAGGATTCGGTCTCCGCTACGATAAATCACCACAGACAGAGTCGGTATTAAAACAAACCACTGGTAGTTTATGCCTGGCCCTCACTACAGCCGATCAGAGCTGAAGGTGCTTCTCAGTCAACGCCCAGGAGGAGAGGCCACTCTGTGTGTGTGTGTGTGTGTGTGTGTGTGTGTGTGTGTGTGTATAAGACAGTTTTGTCATCTTCAAGGTGACTTGAAGTTCTCTCTTATAGCCAGAGGGGAGTTTAGTGTAGAAGGATGCAAGTGCTCTTGTGAGTTTGAGTGTGTAAAGGAGCAGTGTGTGCGTATGTGTGTGTGTGTGTGTGTGTGTATGTGTGTTGTAAAGTACAACAAAAGGAGCCTACTAGCAGAAAGCTGGTGAATGCTGTTAAAAACTCAATTTCTGGTTTACGGCCCCTGTAGGAGGCTGGGGACTGTCAGGGTGCTGGGGTGGAGCGAGCACATCAATAACCTGCCGCTCACTCGCACACTCCCGACTGTATTTCGTTCTTCCTTTAAACTTTTCCTCCTAACTCGGCTCGGCTTACACATAAAAGCGCAGTCCCACATTGATGGATCTTTAGAGCTTCCCTGTCAGAGCAAGCCAGAACACAATTGTCTTGTTTCTGAGCTGAAGCTGTGTAAACATGTGTGTTTACATGTGCGTATGTTTGCTGATGCCATAACATGTCTCAACGGCAGAGTAACCAGGAGCCAAGATAGTCTGCTAGCTTTAATGTCAGGTAGGTTAAAAAAAAAAGAGAAAGAGAGAGAGAGAGAGAGAGAGAGAGAGAGATATGTGTGTGTGTGGTATTAATGATGCTTTAAGATTTGATTTGATTTGAAATCATTCATTCATTCATTCTCTATGCACACTCTGCAGGGTTACTGGGGACAGAAGCCTATGGCAGCACTCATTGGGCAAGAGGTGGGATACACCATGAGAGGTAACCACCAACCATCACTATCACCAGTCACACCAACACTCACACCTCCTGGCAATGTAGTGTTTCCAATTCATTCTAGCCTAAAGGTGGTTGGAGCGCAGGAGGAAAGTGGAGCACACGGAGGGAAGCCATAAAGACACAGTGAGAAAATGCAAACGGCACCAGCCTGTGGTTTTGAACCTTTGACATTCTGGCCTTAAGGTGGAGCTAATGGAGTGTTCAAACGGGAAAAGGGTTCATCTTCTCAGGTGTGCTAATGTGCTCGGTAAATGTCATGACAATCTGCACGTGATTCTAATATCTCTTTTGTTTAAATGGACATTTTGGCGTGATGTTGGCACAGGAGGTCAGTGGAGTGATCAAAGCATGGATGGATGGTTCATCCAGTCGGGACCATTTACTAGTACTAGTTTTGTACACGTCTTGTCATTGACCAAAGGGACCAAATTGGCCTGATGGTGTTTAAAAGGTTACGAAAAAAAAAGGTATTGTTTCATATTTACAAAAAACTGCCCTTGAAAAGTGGCACTGGTGCCTGCGAAGGATGATTAATCAATCGAAGACTCGGCATTCATCACGTTTCTTTGCTCATCTATTCTGGTTTTTCAATTAATTTCTCACTTGTCTGTATATGCATGCATGAGTGTGTGTGCATGTACGCAGACGCATACACACACATAAAAACACACACACATTCTACACCAGAAAGTCAAACAAAATCCGACTCTGTCTCGCCCTGCGGTTTCCTGCTCCTGTACTGTGTTAGCATACGGTCGTCCTCAGCTCTCAGATTCAGCTCTGTTTATCTGACCCAGCGGAGCGCGACGCCTGCGATAGCACTCGAGCAGCGTCAGAGGTTTTGACGTTCTTATCGTCTTGGCTGCCACCGGTTGGGGCTGAACGTGGCTAAGGGCCGCCTGACATCCAGCGCCTCCGTCCCTCAGCGGGTCATTTATTACAGTAGACTCCATCTAATATCTGGTCAGCAAGTGGACAGCCGGCCCTGAGACTCATCCATCCTCACATCAGCAGACACATCTGTGATTCCAATTATGATAACGCGCACAGAGGGCCAGAGCTTACCGCAGTAATAAACACAGCATCATTCACACAACATCTGTAATGACTGAGCGCGTAGGGAACAATCAAAGGTAATTATTATACATTTTAAGAATGATCACAGGCTCATGACACAAGTACCAATAACAACAGAGATTTGCCCTGTGTTTAGTTAATTAAAGCTTTAACATTTACTGTACTAAACCACACAGACTCCCTGGGACAGATGATCTGGAACACATTTATGTGCATTTATGTTTCACTTTTCTTTGTGAAATGAAAACGCAAGATAAGATGCTGATGTGACTTTTCGTGACAATGTAACTCACACTAAAGAGCAGGACAAGAGTAAATGCTGAAACAGAGTGCAGCTGTGGCACAAGCTGAGCAGACGAACCTGGAAGTGGGCAATTTCTTCTTTTACAAGTTACACAGTCTCACTTTAACATGACATCCAGTGTGTTAGATATCAAGGGAACAAGGTTTTCTGTGATATTCAAATCTTCCTACAGGTTTAGAACATACTTGTTTGTATGGGAGTTTGGCAGTCTCATGAGTGTGTGTGTAGAGTGAAAGTCTTGATGGACCTCGACATACAGTCACACACAGTCATACACTTTGGGTGGCTCCACTCTGACACTTAACAAACCTACATGTCTATGTGGTTGCAGAAAACATTGCGCAATGTTTGATTCAATTCAACACAATAGAAATCTCATCATAGCTTGCCATACGGTGATTTACCGTGGAGATTCTTCAAAAATGGAATCTGAAATACTTTTTAAATTGATATATGGTTAAATCCCTTTGTATGCTGAAAGTGTAAAAGAGCACATTTAGGTTCTCTCTACTCTGATAAATTGAGTGGATTTGTTGGGCTGCACTTTGTCCGGCTGGCACTGCTGTCTGATTTAATCACTTCAGTAGAAAACATATTTGCAGCCAAGTTACCATGTACATGGCCACACGATGGTATTTTTACTTTAGACCAAAAACATTAAGATGTCCTGTCATGTTTTCTGGAGTTCGAACCTGCAGGAAGCCATTTCCGAGAACATCCATACAGCTACGCCTCAAGGCTTCTGCACCAGTTAATAAAACTTTAATCTGCTGATACAGTGATTCTATAAATATTTCACTGGTCAGTTACAAAGGGCTCCACTTGTAACATGTCATGATTCAGATGCCTGCAACTGGCTATCAGATGAAGTTTTACATGCTGTCTCTGATGGCTGAATGTGATTTGTTTTGATCCCTTGCTGTCTCTGTGGGTGACAGATAACGGGTGTCAACCAGCCTGACTACATCTCCACCGCAGACAGATTACCTGCCGCAGCTCGCTGATGCACCACCAAAGTCCACAAGAGGAAAATAAAATCAGGAATGAAAGTAACAATGTAATGCAAACCTAAATGAAACACAAACCTGAACCTCCTGCCGTGGGAATATGTATATGAGAGTTCTGTACATGTACATACACCGCCTGGCCATGTGGTGGTCTATGTCTGTACTGACCTGTTTGGACAGAGAAAGGCTTCTCCAGTAGGAAGACCGTCTGCTTCCAATGCGTCTTTGTGACCTGAGGACCCGTGGAGAACATCACCTGGTGTGGTAATATGTGAAAAAAAAAAAGCAAAGACATTAAGCAGTGCTTTAAATTCTCTTTTTCACTTTGCAAAAACACCAATGAGCCTCAACTTGAGCCTGTGGGAAACCATGCTATTCATATTCATGATGTTTAATGTGAGTCTATTCACAATAGTAATGGAAAAAAGCAAAACAATTTAAACGTTGATAGTAATAAACCTGGAAGGACTCCAGTATGTGTGTGTTGCATTCTCAAGGAAAACTTACAGGAAGTCCTGTAAGAGTCTGGTGTAGATTAAAATAAATCAGCGCAAAAGCTTGGAATCAATCTTCTATACTATGGTTTCTGTAACTGTCTAATCGCTCCTCTGGTTCAGTCTGCCAAAATAATTTATAGTTTAGTCTGTATCATAAATGAAACCTAACTGTACTGTATTTAGGAAGCAAACAGATAATCCCATGTTACATTGTTCCAGCCTTGGCTGCCATTAGAGATGGAAATTTACTGGACCATCCGTAGTATGCAGTTTGAGTCTCAAGTACAATAGGAAGTGCAATCATAAGGCATGTCTGTGTTGCTCACAAAGCTTGGCATCGGCTGTTCCAACTGGCCGGCTCTGCTGGGTAAGTGCTTATATCAGCAGTCGGCTAGGACGCCCGTCGATTGCCAGTGAACGCCTCGGGGAGGAGGAACACGCTAAAGCGTGAACATAATTGAGTTTCCGTTAAATGGCTTGGCTGTTGCCGCTGCTGCTTACCTTGTTGCTGCAGCCTTTGTCAAAGAAAATGTCAAAGTAGCCGACAATTGCCTGCAATGAAATATGAGGGGTGTGTTAGAATGTGACAGTACAATAAACCCCTGGATTTGTTTGACTACACTGCAACCCTGACATGCAAAGCTGAGAGAGAGGCAGGAGGCAGAACAAGTCTCAGGGTTTTAATGAGCTAAATGAGCTGCTGTGTTTAGGAATAAGGCAGCAAAAACAAACTGGGAACAAACTGTATTATTCAAATATTTACAGCTATCTTAACAGTACATTCTCTCTATTGTGTTACCATAAAAGGAGACACAAGAGTTCAGATTAGTTTGTTTGCCGTGCTTACCGTGTCATTGCTTTATATACACATGTGTGTGTGTGTGTGTGTGAGAGATCAGGAGAACTGTATGGGCTGTCCTGTAGCAGATACAGTAGGTATCAAAATGTCTCCTGTGAGAACTGCATTTCCTTCCTGTAAAAACCAAGTTGGTTTTAAGGCTGAGTCAACAACAGCCCCCATGTGCTCCCTGTCACCTCATCTGGGAGACTTGTCACTGGACAAAAGAAATAAATTATATGGTGGCGGCTGTTGGGGCAATTTTGCTGACAATAAAAAAAAAAAAAACAGGTTGGTACATGAAATTAGCAAAGGTGGCTATTTTGGTGACAGTGTTGCAGCAATGTCAGAACCCACAGAATTGATCTGGAAATCGGTTAAGGAAAATAAACATAATGTGATTTTGGCTAAACTGAATATGCACATCAAAGGAAGGGAAATTAGACCACTGACAAATGTCTGTTCTCAGAGAATCAATTATTAAGTCAGCTAATTAAAAGCCTGCATGGAAATGTAGTCTCTCTTTTAAAATATGTGGCCTGCTAGTAAGGATTTACAGAGCAATAAATACAACTGGGTGAAAACCAATTCAAACACCTAAAACAAACTGAGGGAAAGTCCAATGCCAGAGTGCCTGTAGGTGACCGTTATCAGATAAGTGAGGTAAAAACCACCCCCCAGGCTTGTTTTCCTCCCATTTCTCCCCCCACCAGAGGAAGAGAGGCACTCTATCAATCTCAGGCGCACACTTGTAGTGGCAATGATGCAGAACTAATAGCTTTTAATCCTGACGCAGCTGACAACTTGGAGGCCAGCTCTCTGAGACAAAGAAGAGCCGAATCAATGCAAGAGAGGGAAAGAGGAACACAGAAGGACAGAAGAGGGGAAAGGAGGAAAGAGAGAGGGGAAGACAGAAGGAAGACGTAGAGAAAGTTGAAGGGGAGGGAAGGATCAGAAAAGGAAGAGTGGCTGTAATGTAATGTTAAAGCTGGGGGGAGGAGGTTTTTTTTTTTGTTTTGTTTTTTACAAGGGCTTTTATTGGTTTGTATCACTTGGAGAAGCAAAATACAAAACCATCTGTTCACAGCGTCTGTAAGAGTCTCCCATCTTGTATTTAAATAATTCTTTGCATGTAAAACTGGCTCGGAGATCTTTTATTCATAATGAATCTATACAGAGTACACGCATGCAGACTTAGATAATCGTGATGCCGTCAGAAGCCGTGTTCAACACACTCCCCACACAGAGGCTTCAATCAACCTTTATCGACTCAGACAGGCAGGGGCGGCACCACGAGCTCACAGTTAAACCGCTAGAAAAGAACCCAAAGTGGATAAAAGAGCATGTCAACCCAATGCAATTATGGCTTTTAATGAACGCTACAGAGACGCTCGGTGCTGAGGTAATTAGGAAATTAGCCATAATTACACGTCAGGCAGAGCGGATTCACCTCTCTCAGCCAGAGAGGCAGAGATCATCCTCATCGCGCCTCGCTGATGACAACGCCTCGTAAGCGAGATTGATTGTCACTTCTGCGTTGTGCAACTTTCACACTGCAGCGAGACGGGCAATTAAAATTTAGGCCACAGAGTGAAACTTACAAATACAAAACCAGCGGAGGAGCTCGGCGCCTCTCTGCCCCATTAAAATCACATTTGAAAGAGGAAAAAAAAAGGGAATTTTACCGCCAAATGCATAAAACACAAAATATGTGAAAGTGTTAAGACAAGCAATAAAGACCTTGGTGACTCACGCCTGATATGGACTGCAGCAAGCCTAGCTGATCAGAGGCTTTTGGTTTAAACTGGGCAGAGGGAAGAGAGTTCATCGAACTTCTTGGGGCACTTTGACGAACTTAATGATCAACCAATAAAACGGAATAGCAAGATTCAAACTCCAAATGGGGAATCTGTTATTCACTTGCAGAAGGAGCTTCTGTTTCTGTTCACCTGAAGATGGAGAAGGTGATATCGCCAAACTGTTCTATCATGGTACACATAACTTTACGCCACTGTTTTGATCAAGAAATGGTTTAAAATAACCATCCTATACTTCATCAGATTTGATTTTCTTCTTCATTAGTTCGAACTACCAAAGTCCACTATTGTGTCTCTTTTCAGCCCTGGTTCAGAGGGTCTTTCCAGCAGCTGCTACATGTTACACTTTCTTCATCAGCTATTTGCTAACTTCTGTGTAGCCCATCTTCTGTTTGGTGCCAAGCAGGTAGTGCACAGTAGGTTATCAGGGCTGAGCAAAAGGGTTCATGTGCAGTTTAGCCGAAACAATTAATTACTTAAATTAGAAATTAAACATCTCTGAGGGAATCTGTAACTGATATTCTTCTCTTTTCTGCACTGTGAGCAAACCCTTTCACATTAACACTCATTTGATTCAATGTTAATATCAAAAGTATTGATTAATGCATTCTTTATTGTCATTAAACAATAATAAGAAACCTCAAATTTAAAATTTTGTACCTTCAAAGACATATGTTCAGAATGTGTGTACCATTAATATGTGATACTTTTTAACAACCCACTGCTGTTAGTTGTATCTGAGAACTTTTGTAAGCCCTGACAAATTAAGGCCTCTGTATCCCAGTGCATGTAGGAAGAAGGGAGGGAGAGGGTTGAGATGCAAGAGAGGCAGAGACAGAGAGAAGGAAGACCGGGGAAACAAAGGGTAAAGTTAAAACACTGAGGCACATACGCACACCCACGCACCAAAAGCAGGACAAATCAGAATGAGCGTGTTTCAATTTCATCAGTGTTTAGCCTTGGGCCCCGGCTCTGTCTGTGATAAGTGATGGCAGTGGGCTCCCTGACGGCCCATGGAGGAGGCTCCGCAACACTGCAGCTCTCCGGCCCCCATTCTCTGGGAAGAGCGGGGGAAAATTAATAATTATCATCATGGATAACACCAACAGGGAGCAATTCATCATCGCTCCCCTTTCGCCTGGCTGTGTGTCAGCAAGCCGCGTGGCCCGGCCAGATACTATTATACGATGGTGGAGGGGGGGGGGGGGGGCAAGGGGAGGGAAAGGGAGGGGCGCTGAGGGGGAGGGTGAGAGGAGGCGGAGAAGAGAGGGCTAATGCGCTTTTGATGGGGTTTATCCAGGCGTGGAGGCTTCAAGCACGACCACCTCACGGGCGGGTTGGTGTGAATCCCCCATTCCCACCCACCCCCTCCACCTCCACCTCCTCCATCTCTCCTCTCAGCGTCTCCACTCGACTGCTGCCACTCCAGCGAGGTGGAGCGCCAATCAGGCTCGGCTGCAGCGCACCTCCAGTCGGTGTTCCTCACTCGTGATAGCTCTCAGGCAAACACACAGACCGCTGTACTGTAACAGTCAGGGAGGGTCCGTGCTCATGCTGGGCAAAACCTACTGTGGTTAACTGCACCACTGGCCTTTGTTCAGGTAATCTCATGGAGAAAAACACACTCAGTTAAGTACAGGGTGCAAAAAAACACAACGGTGTAGTTTTTGTTTACCTGAGTGTTTTGCACATTTTTTTCCCCACGTTATGAGTACAGGTCATCATAACGTTTTTCTCACCTTTGTGGTCGAGATTTGGGAAATGCAGACAAAGCAAAGAGCTCAAACCTCCAGCAGGTTTATCACAAAACTTCATTAGTGTGCTTATTTTTGATTGGACTGAAACTGTGAGATTTATGCGACATTAAAGTTTTTAGGAAAGTTGGGGGCCTGTGCTCCTTCCCCAGGTCTACGTCAGTCTCACAGAATCTCTACAATGAGGGAACTTCACATTCACACATTCATAATTTGATCTTGTATTCAGTTTCATTTAATTCATTTGTTTGCTTTACTAAGTATGTTTAAATCAAGGAATTTTTCTCTTTCTAATCATTATTTTTTTCAAGATCCACTTCTTGATCAGGAATGGAGCTCTGATGTATGTGTGGACTTCAACTACTGAGGAAGACAAGAGCAAGTCAACCCTCATATGTGCGTATATTGTTATACTGTATAAATGATCTGGGATGTTGACTGCATTCCCCAATACACTGGGACACTCCTCAGTGTCCCTGAAATTGATGCATGTGGCTCATGCTCGATGAGGCGGCGATAACGAAAGAATGGGAGTTTTTCTAGTTGAGAAAAATGCCAACACTTGTTCAAAAGAAACATATCTTGTGGCTGCACGGCATCTGGTCTTTTTTTGCTGCTGTGGTCTATGTCTCTTCTGTGATGGATTTCTCTGTATGACTAAAAAAAAAAAAAAACTCTTAAGCTCTTCAGCTGCAGGTCATCTAGTTGCCACTAGATGCTGACTCAAAGGATTTTTGTGACTTGGGAAGCTTCACCAATCATTTGCTGCACAATGCAACATCTTAATATAAACTTCAAGCCTAACCCACTTCTTTTATGGATCTGACCCTGTTGAAGTTGAACCAAAGCAGTCTGTTGACTTGGTGGACTTGAATGAAAAGATTATTGCACAGTTTTCTTTAACATTATTGGCCTCAGTTTAAAAAAAGGATCAGGGTCAATGCAGCAGAACCAGATAGGTCATCCTGCGTTATTGTCAAAACTTGGTGCCTACGTTACCCAGAATGCAAGTGGACAACCAACACATTGGTTAAAGATTAGGGTGTGTCATGCTTGTAGCAGCTAATGTACATGCTGGTACAGAGCTGTCTGCTTCTTTCTAACTCCAAAACCTCCACTGTTACACTTGTTGGCTTCAGCCTTAAGTTACATCATTAAATATCTTATCTTAATTCATCAGACTAGAGGCAGCTCCTTTTGAAGCCATAAAAGGCTTTAAAATTTGTTTTTCACATAATAATAAACTTTATTTGGCACCTTTTAATGTTACCAATCCTTTACAGGAAAAAAAAAAAAATCTTAAAACTTCATAAATCAGTATGTTGAACATTTGCCAATAGTCTACTGGAAATAGCATAACAATTCTTGTTGACAGTCAGCTGATACCCCACTCCGAACTTTACTGATACACAGTTGAAAGTTAGAGAGGATTTTTTCCATTAATAATTCCCTTCTTAATGTGCTAAAAATCGTCCTTGAAGTTGACGAGAGCCTGCCCTGTCAGTCCAGAAGGCCACCCCCCCCACACACACAATTTAAATTTGATGGAAAGCAAGTTAGAGATGGATTGCAGCCATTTTTTTCCTCTGTAGCGCTACAGTAGCTACGTCAGCAGCAGTGAGACAGCAGTGTTAAAATTAATTACAGACAGAAACTTATTCTCTCCTGCCACGCCATCAGCATACATCATTTTCAGCCTTTAGGAGGGGATGAGGCGTTTCTACTACCTTTTTTACAGTTCAGGTAAATGGATCATGGAGCTGCGGTGGCTAAAACAAAAAAAAAGGGGAAGGATATATATATATATATGCCCTGAGAGAATTTCTGAACCAAGTTTTAATGAAACTTTCAGGACATATACATCCTTGCTTGTGGCACTACGGTTTGCAAAGGCAGACGCGATGTATACATGGCACAGAGCATGTGAGATGTAAACGGGAGGCACAGAAAGGAGTAATAAAAAAAGCAAGAGTGAGAGGATTTGTCTTGTGCGTGAACGGCGCAGACGCAGGGGTTGTGCTGTTCATTTAATGCAAGGTTAGGCAGGCTGAGCTGATGAATGGACTGTCGACAGGAGAACAAAAGCAGGCGCTACATCACAGGATGAGAGGCGCAGCAGCTCTCCCTCACTGATCCGCGAGCACTGGTCCAGGAGCGGTTTACCCTTCACACACACTAACCTTAACTACCACTGAGGAGCTGCAGCCAATACTGACTACAGATCAGTATCTTTATGGTAACATCACCCTGCTCCTGCAGGTCAATAATCCATCTGTAAATCCTGGGACAAGCAGGCTGGATGCAGGAGGCGAGTATATACAATGTGTAAGTGATACCCTCTACACAGAACACCTGCAACATAAAAGCCAGAAACACCTACACAGAACGAGTCTGATATCATGACTACATGATGAATCCTACACATCAGATAGAAAGACGCTCGTCCATATCAGATGATCGGGGATGTGAAATAGCTGGAAAAAAGCTGGGAAAAGGTAGATGAGCAAAAATGAAAAATGGAAACATTACACCTCTGTGCGATATGATCCCATCATCTGTTTTGCTGCAGCGTACTCTTAACATGACTGGACTTACAGCCAAGAAATAGAAACAGGATGTTTTCAATTACAGTGCAGAAAAGACAGGAAAAATGAGAGGATGTTTACAAATCCCATTAAATTCGCCGACCTTACCGAGGGAGCAGAGGCCAGATAATAACCAACTATTGATTATCCATTAAACCAATACACCAGACAGTGCAGTAACACTGCAGCACAACACAAAGCTGCTCCAACACAATGGGCTTTTTTTACAGATGGATCACTTCTCACAGTGCAGAGAGTCACAGCCTGCAGTAGTGAGGCTGTTCTCTAGTCGGCGGGTTGCTGCTGGTACCACGGAGAGAAATGTGGCTCAGACACAGGAGGAAGTTCAGGGGAGGTGTGTGTGTGTGTGTAGCCGGGGGGGTTGATGGTGGCTGCCAGCACCTAACCAAATAGACTCATAAACCATTCTCCGTGGTTTGCCTGTAGCTGACCCTCACTGAGGACACACATTTCAATCTTGTATTATAGTTGTTGTTGATCCAGCTAACCAACAACTAGCAGGGTCAGCCAGGATTCAGATGAGTCACATTGTGTCTTACATAGTAGTCACTATTTCTGTGTTTCATAAACTTCATTTAACTAACTGAGTTAATTTGATATCAGTTTTGGAGACACGCTGTTTGGAGGTTGAATTATCTTTGAAAACCCTTAAACGTATGTTAAAATGCAGTTAAATATTGTTTTAACACTATGTTCTGCGCATTTGAGCGCGCACATTATTCACCTTCTGGACAGCACAGGAAAAACAAAAAAACAGTCAGATGGAAGTGCAGCACGGTCAAATAAACTAATATGTTGTTATGGTGATGTAAAAAAAAAAAAAATTAGTAAACTATAAAATTATTGTATGCATTGCATTGTTATAATGTAGCATCGGTAACATTCGTTGTATATTCTGTTGTGGAGGAAAGTAAAATATTTTAACTCTGGACAGCAGTGCTAACTACCATTACCGTTGCCGGACTCACTCAATTTTACCGTCCTGTTCACGTCCACTAAAATTACATCTGGTTTGGCATCTAATGTCTGCCTGAATCCATCTGAATGCATCATAATTAGTTTAAACTGATCCAATATATATCATTTTCAAATTTAAATGAAAATTAATTCCAGTTCACTGTTGTACCACCACCTAAACAGTGTATGGATACATTGCACATTATCAGGTCATATGATTCATTAATCAGTTTTTAATTCGCTCTGTGATGACGAAATTGGCCAACGTTACTGAAAATGTGTGATAACTGAGCCTTTTTTCAGCTTCATACATCTTGTTTTCACAATCAGCAAACACTATCAGCACCACAGTCATGTAGGATGAACACTAAGTAGGCCAAGGTGAGCGTTCACAGTTACCTTGGGGCTCCGTAAAGCTGCTGTAGGCTCAACGTGGAGTCACATTTTTTAGGTTTCCTTTTCATTTTTGGAGGGTTTTCAGTTCCCCCAACAGAACCACAGAACATCCAACAAGTTTTTCAACACACTGCAACTGTTAAAGGCTCTGAGAGTGTTTTGGCACTTGAGAGAATGACACGGCAAGCAGGCTGTGAGCATCCACTATGTTGTATGACATGTAATTCAATGTCACATTAGCCTCACTGCTCTGATTCGATTTGAAACTCTATTAAATATCCAACTGACAGACGTCCCCTTAAAAACAGAAACATAATCCATCAACATGAGCTGACTGATGTCTCTGCTGTTCGTACTGCCTCCTTTCTTTGGCACATTATGTCTGATAAATGACAGGTTGTAAGTGTGGATGTTTGTAACTTTTGATTCAGGTCAGTTTATTTGTGTAGCGCTTAGAGTTTAATGCTTGAACTACATTAGAAATGACCGAAAATCTCACCTGGGAAACTTTTTGAGAAGACAGACATTAACTAGATCTAGACATCATCTTGTTGGTGTGAGAGTTGGTAGTGTCTTTGTGTGTGTACTTACCGTGCAGTCTGTGGTGTTTGTTATCTTCAAGCAGAAATCGGATGAAAACTCCAGCTCAGACAGACACACTCTGTTACAGTCAATTGTCTGTTGAAAGTCAGAAACGCAAACATCATATGATGCACAACTTCAAAAAATGATCAATACGAATTGAGATCAAGCAACACAAAAAATGGAAACAACAACAGACATGCAGTCGGCTGTGGTCTGTCTCAAAAAACTGATTTATTACAACTTGGGTTTTGTTTTTCTGCACTCTGGCCTTTGGTCCTATTGGTTTTGATAACTTGACTAAAACTAGGTCCAACAGGGAAACACGAGTGGTCAGAGGGCCATACATGTCCACAGTGAGTGTATACATAATGACATTAACAACTCCTCAATGCTCAGGAAAACTTTAAGTGATCAAAACTACATTTAGTGAAGTGGGTCAAAGTTGAGCCTGGAGGTCAGCATGTAAACTGTGATGTATGCTTACGGTGGTAAGCCTCAGTTTCCTCTTCCAAATGAGTTTAACTAACCTGATTGTGTGCTCTCAACCGGTATGATCGTCTGACAATGTTGTTAATATCATGAGTGCAATGTTACCATAACTGATAACTACAGCATCATTTACATGGCGTTTGAGAAGTTAGGGTGAAGTCAATAGAAAAAGAACTTAAAGGCCAAATCAAATACTGTTTACCATAAAAATCTTCCCTCATTATATGTGGAGGTGCACAGTGAGCTAAGCACTACATGGGAACTGTTTTCACTAAAGCACAGACCAGCAGACTAAGTATCAAGAGAAAGATCAACATTAAGCCAGTAAACCTGCTGCTGGTAGTTTTGCTTAGATCAAACACCAGCAACACAACAAAGATGGACAGGTTTAAAATGTGACGACAGATTGTACCCTCTTAGAGCAACACACTCCATAGTAAAATCACTCTCTAAGTTGTTATAAACGTGAGTCAGAACCTAAAATGCATTATTTAAGGCAGGTTTAAAGCACATTCAAATGGTTGCAAGTTAAACATTCCTCAAGTTGAACACTCCCATCTGTTCTCACCCAGAGAAAAAGCTCATCTGTTTTGCAGGAATTTATAATTCCATGAAAGGGCTCTCAATTTTACGCAATAGCAGCCAGCCTTAATGGAATGTTATTGGATCGTATCAACGGTAGGCAATAGATGAGAGTCCATGTAATTTGGGCAGAGGGGCTGTCTATTTGTCACTGGAGGGGAGAAACTATCGATTAGAGGATTCAAATTCCATTATATCAAGTTCTCCCCTCATTCATCACATCCACAGATGGGTGGAGGACATGCTACTTAGCAAACAGACCAACCGGCGAAGAAACACATGATGGTGTGAGAGACACGAGGAAACAGAAACTCCTACACAGAAAGATTCACAACCGGTATCTGTGCTCTAAGATGTTGGACTGTGTGTGTGTGTGTGTGTGTGTGTTTTATCTCTGTGTAATGTGTGTGCTCTCCCATCAGCCCAGTAAAAACCGCTCTATCCACAGGGGGCTGAGAGTAATGAAGTTTCCTTAAGAGGAACTTAAACAAGGATTAGACAAATCAATCACCCAGCACTACAGCATCACCACACACACACACACACACACACACACACACACACATATATATATATATATATATATGTACACACACCTTTAGGGCCCTATCTCTTTCTCCACAGCTAACTCCTGCTCTCATTCTCTGTCTATAACCGGACAGCTTGTGGCCGTGCAAACTCTGTTTCTCCTATTTCCAGGTTCCTAGATCCTTGTACATTAAGATCAGACTGACATATTGGTTTGTCGATATGTTTAGTCGATACAGGTGTTACATCAGATATTTGGTACTGTCGTCTACAGATGACAAAATTGAGGATTAACTCAACTAACTAAATCACTGTTTAGAAAAAAACAGAGGAGTGGGTGTAGGTTTAGTCTTGGGGTGACCACATGTTTTATCATAATGGCTGGCATTTGTACGTCATCTTTTTTCCTTTTCTGTCACTTACATACACAAAAATACAGAAAACACATTTGAACTTCTAATTCTACTGTCTGGAAAATGTATTTCTAGTGGTTACTTCTCCAATATGTCAAATTGTAGAGACAAGTCATTTTATTACATTTTGTCACTTTAGAAATTTTGAGTATTAGTAAAACATTTTGTCTACTTGCAGTTTTGAATATCAGTATTATTATCATATATTATTATAGTTTACCTGTATGACTGTAGGTTCAGAGATGAGTGTGTCTGCGTTCACCACTTCCACCACAGCCTCAGGCACCACAAATTTCTTCATGCACTCCATGTTGAAGCCATATACATCATCCCAGAATGCAATGTGGTCTTTGTGCTTCTGTGTGTCTCCAACTGCTACCAGGCTGATGCTACAAAGGTCTGGATATACTGCGGAGAAAAGAGAGGAGCAGAGGGAGTCGAGGACTGTTAAAAAAATTCGTAAACACAAGTAAAACAACATAATTATTAAGTCCAGACATTCAAGTCCTGAGGTGAACATGCAGACAATATCTGCCATCTGTGAACACACCAGACCAAAACTGGGCGCAGCATCGACTGGGAGCAGGTCAAAGGTCAGTGGATTATCACAGAGAGATTAAGGAGGAGATTCATCTCCAACACAATAACCATCCTGGCCAGAGACAGGGGTTGTCATAGGTAGGACTACGATAGGTCACACCTTAGCTGGACCAAGACATTACAAGATGTGTGTCTTATTTGCTTTATTCAGCTGCTGTTTCCCAATTCTCCAGCTGATCCGATCCAATCAGGTCCTATATTACTGTGACAAACATGTCTACATTGCATTCGCCTGGCCGAGGTCGCGTAGCTCATGTCATGTGACCTATATTTTCTTAAGCAAACTATTTTTCAGTTTGCATTTAACCATTACACAACCTGCTCTCTGAGACCACCTGTGACATGCTGCAGTAGCTCTGGTGCTGCTCATGTAACCAGCCCACAGTCAGAGGAAGGACCCTGGCACCCAGCCATGAAAAAGTGCTTCCACAAAAACATCCACAACCAACAGAGAAGATTCAGTCAGAGCTGGTCAGGGCCGGACTCTGGGCTGGAATATTTTGCCACTAAAAGATGTAGACATATCCAACAGTCCCCATCTGTGTTGCTTTTTTTTTAAACTGTTTTTCAGGCAGTTATAAAAACTTGACTTATATTTATGTCTGCACGTTGGTTTTTAATTAAAAACTGTGATCGTCATTGTTAGTTTCTGAACCACTTGTAGTATAAACAGTCCTATTACCAATGTCTATTGACCATGTACTTAAAATGAAGCTGAATGCTGTTTAAATCTCTTTTTTGGAGGTCACTGCATCTGAAAATGCAGTTTCAGTGTGATAAACTATGGTAAGGCTGCCTGGTCAACGATGAGTGAATCCCTTCAGGGATTTATTTTGGTCTAAACAAAAGATCATTAATCATAACTAAAGGAAATGGGGAGCAAATTCTGGTCCCATAAACTTCTACTCTCAGTGCGGAGACGTGCTTAATATCAACAAATGGAATGGCTTGAAAACCATTCAACAAATTTAATCAGAGAACGCCTTAACATCTTGTGGGTGTGGAGCTTTGCATCAATTTCATGAGGCCGCTGTAATGACTGTATCCATCACATGTGCACAAACCATTTTGTCCTACTTTCACGTGTAACACTCTGTACACTTGATGGCTGAAATGTGGACAAAGCATGTAGACACATATGTGAGCACTAATATGATAATAATAAAACTACACTCTTCAGAAAAGGCTTTTCACAAGATTTTGGAACCTGGCTGCAGCCACGAGAGCATCAGTTAGGTCAGACTCTGATGTTAGGAGATGGGGCTTCGCATGCAGCTGGCTTCCTGGTCCATCCCAGAGGTGCTGGAGATCAGGTCAAGTTCTTCCACACAATAACGGGAGAACCAATTCTTAATGGACCTGACTTTGTGCACGGAGTAGAAAGGGCTTTCTAAAATTGTTGAGAGGCTTGGTATTGTCTAAAATATAGTTGTATGAAAACATCTCCAGACTAAGAGTACCCATATAATTAGAATGTGTTCTGAACAGAAAAGTAGGTCAGATCACAGAAAATGACTTGTTGCATTCACATTTGCAGAAATACGGTGATTTACAAATACTTTGAGGCTTAACAAGCAGACATTTCGAGCCGCGTCATTGGCAACTTTCTCTGCTGTGCGAATGCCACTACAACTGAAGACAAAAACTTGGATGCCTTATTTTCCTCTTTGAACAGACACGAAGACAAGAGCAACCACCTACGTCTTTTTGTTCATTATCCCCTTCACTACTTCAGGTAGGTGTGCTAATGAAAGTTGCACATCATCAATTACAATGTTGCTCTAACTACACTTGCTTGAGCTCTCTCTTTTGCTAACCAATAATACTGATAACTATGTGGTGCTTTGTGGTAAGGAAGGAGGAAAGAAATGATACTATCCCGTGAATTTGAATTGGAATCATTTTGAAGCTTGTGTCGGTAGCCAGAATAGTTCAGAACATGGTTTCACAGTTGACGGTGTCTCCATCACCTTAAAAAAATGACTGCTGCTGAAAATCGGTCAGTCACTGAGGAACTGTGTTTCTGGTTTCATTTTTCAAAGCTTTGAAGACGGAGCATGTATTACTACGCTACACTGTTGATTGAATGAACATTATCCAAGCCTTAAAATGAGCATTAAACATGAGCCTTAATGTCTTTTCATTGTGTGTTCACATCTGAATAGATTCCCTTGTATGGTTAATATGCTTGGTGATTAAGCCAGAGCGGAGATGCTTGAAGCTACTGGTATCCCTACTGTGAAGTAACATTAGCCAACACAGAGGCCTAGGGCCTAAACTAGAGCTTAGAATATACTCATCAGGGCATATTAAACTTAATATTTTAACATACAACTTACTGCAGTTGGTAGCAATGCGAGAATATGTCCCAATTAGGGATGTTCATAACAGAAGAGTTGGAGGGAAAAATCTGTATAGTTAACTGTTATGGCAAAGACACCTGATCTTGGCATTGATCATTTAACCAGTGAGAAATGTATAGAGCAAAGAAACCTCCCCAATGTGAAACTGGCTGGACATAGTCAGGCCACAGCATTATTAAGTGTTATCCATATACATGACAGGCTGAAACATAACAATAAATATTGGTATCTAACATTAAATCATTAATCTCCAACAATTGCTGCTGCTAATAAAACAAAGCTATTAGCTGTAGCGATGGCAGATAGACTTAGCAAGCAGTTAGCACTGCTTGAACTCTTGAAAGCAGGGTTGCCAGGTCTGTGGGACAAAACCAGCCCAGTGGTCAATCAAAACCAGCTCAACGGACAATAAATAAAGTAAAGCCATGATTAGTGTGCCAGCATTAAAGATCAGTTTTCCTAATCAAGTGGTTTGTCTTTTCCTGTTCTCTTCCCTTTTCCCTCTTCCTCCCCGCCTGGACAACATGAAAGTACAGTTCATGCATTTACTCAAGTTAATGAAATACCTTATTCCATCTGAAGCACCTTATCATGACACCACCGTCATACCTGTGCAGCTGACAGAGGCACTTCCTTATAACAGTGACACCACGCACCTAACTTTGGGCTGATACATACTGCGTCTCTGCTGCAGGTGAAATGAAGACAAAGATGGCAGAAGGTGAGGAAGTAGAGTGTTTCCCATAGAAAATAGGCCTAACCAACCCGTGGACAAAAAATTCAACCTGCAGCAACACTTCAAAAGTGGCCCGATTCTGCAGAAAAACTACAGACCTGGCAATCATTCTTAGAAACAGCTTTCCCTTTGTATGAAGTGATAGCAGTGAGTAAAAGCAGAATAGCAGTTTGGGATTTTAGAAGGCATGTCAGCTATCTGAATAGGTACTGGAGTGTATGAAACTCCATATTCCTGCCTGAATCAAGGCTTCATTTATTGGCTTGCAAGATGCCCTGTCTAACTACTGTCCCCAAATCATCCGTTCATCAATATGAGATTAACCCTTTAGTTGTGTAACCACTGAAATATATATTTATATATATATAGTATAGTTTTCAATACAAAACTTACAAAGTGCTTTACAGGAAGAAGGAAAGAGAAAAGTGGGGGATAGAAGAGAGCAACATCCATTACAGCTGCTGTGAAACCAACCTGGCTGAGCCTTCATTTTCCATAAAGCAGCAAATTGCAAACTTTTTTTTTTTCCAGCCACTTTTTTACGATTTAAAAAAAACAAGTCTTCCAATGAGCACATTTTATTTATTATGCCTGGCGTGTGTGTTAGTGCTCAGTCTCACATAACCTTCGACACATCGGACCATAAAATGTGTGAATGGATGGTGACAGCTCAGTGATGGGCAACTCATGGCTTCTCTCATTATTAGCTGAAGCATGCTTGTGACCCTGTGAGTGTCACCATACCTAATGACTGTGCACACACACGTGCACACGCAAACAGCAGATTTGTCACTTCGTTTTACTCCGATTACTGAACCGATTGAGTAATTATGAGGGCCAGGTGAGAGGAGGGGTGGGAGCTGCTGATTGGGCAGAATCGGGACAGGCCCAGACAGACACACTGAAAACGAAACGGAGACAGAGAGACGAATAGGTGAAGAAGGCTGGGTGCTGTGGTGTGGATGGAGAGGGAGAAAGACGGAAAGAGGAAAGGGGGGGGTACACGGGCGTCCCCAGATTCATGGCTTTGACATCTGCGTCCTTCTCGACTCACTGCTCACAGCCCGTTTGTCATGGCCCCCACCACCACCACCAGCACCACCACACCCCCACCTTCTTCTCTTGCTCTCTTCATCCTCCCCCCCATTGGTCGGCTGTGAAAGAAGGAAAGATGGTGTGGGAGGGGGCATGGGACAAAACAGATCCCTTTTCCCCGGACGCTTTGCTGTGCCAGGCATGCAGGGACACATTTAAGGATGAAGGGGAGGTTAATGTAGTGGGGAGAATGAGGGAGCCGCTGTAACTCTCTACTAATGTAGCTTAAACACACATACAGCAGCAGTGCTGCAGGGCTGGACTAATAACTCAGCACTGCCATGTGCACACACACTCAAAATGTGAAAAGAAGAATAGAAGTTGACAAATCTAATGTGACAAGTACACTAGAATCAACATCTAATAAATTAGAAAGTATGTACCTTTGTTTCAGTTATTGCATTAAGGTGCAGTCCAGCTGTGGTGAAACGCTGGAATATTTGCTTCGCAGATTTGCCCATAAATACTGCCATGGGCATGTTTACCTCTGAACAAAAACAACGTGGAGGAGCCACTCCACTCATAGAACTGGCACAGGCAGCTGACCTCCTTTCAGTGCCTGGCACCATGCATGCTGAATTAGGCATGGGAAATAAACTGAATGGATCAAAATAGAAAGATTATGAAATCCATTACTGGAACTACATTGATGATTTTTAATGAAAGAATTGACTCAGTCTCACATAATTTGACACAATCCTGCCAACTAATCAACAGTGATATGATTAAAAAGAAAAAAAGTTATGACATTAATCTTCACGCTTCGGTGATATACTGTAATTCATTATTACAAAGATTTTAAGAAAGTTCTTTCTGCTTTATCCTGAACATCCTCAGGTAGTAAAGTATTTTAGTATTGTTATATATAATAGCAATAAAATAATATATCTTTTTCTAGGTAGTGTTTATCAATATTGCTCCAGAGCTCCTTCAACAGGACCAGAGAGAAGCATCCTGCTGCCTATTTTTGTGCCATTTTTCATCTTATTTGATGTAATTGCACGACTCTTGCAGTTTCTGGGTTGTATCCATGTGGTCAAATGCACTTAATGTATGTTGCTTTGGATAAAAATGTCAGCTAAACACATGTAATCTAATGTAACGGTATGTAGGATTAGGATGTTTAGGATTATTAACTTCTTACTTTCTTCAAATAGACACTGTGTCGGATCTCTGGTCATCAAACTTCAATATTCCAATAAATTGCAGACAGTCTAGGAACAGCTGATGGTGGTTAATACAATGTCACTGCTGCCTCAGAGGTGGGTGGTTAACTGAAAGCAGTGCATATGAAAACAGGCTAAAGCTAAAGCCCAGAACACTCTACAGAAGTGGTACGACATATTATAAACAAAAAGAGGCCACTTTGGAGGGACTCATCATTTGTACTGACAATATGTAGTAAGTGTTTTAGGCTGTAAAGCTCAGTTGTCCCATTTTGGAATCACAGCAGCATCAGAGACCTTTTTTCCTGGTTTAGTGTGCTTTCACTGTGCTTGCTGCAGTGCAGTGTGGTAGTAGATCCAGACACAGCATCCCATGTTGGGAGCGTCAGGGTTAAAGGCTCATGACGACCCATTCGGTGTCCTCTGACCTGTCACTTTCTGCCTCACTCTGGGCAAACCTTTGCCTGTCCAATCTCCCTCACTAACAGATCAGTCTCTACGGATGCGGCTATTTTGGCTATCCATCACTGTGTGTGTGTCTGTGTGTGAGTGCGACCTCTCTCTCTTGTCCCAAGGAGCCACTAAAGGCAGTGCAGTGGAACCGTTCCTTAGTTGGGTCACATTTGGCACAAGCCATTAAACCTGGTCAGTGGCAGGGATGGGACGACCCAGGAGACTTACACACTCACACACATAAACCCCTACAGAAAACGGTCTTTATATACGTGTCCAGCTATCATCAATGTAGACTCTCATTATTTTGATTCCAATACTGAGAAATCATGTTTAAAACATCCATCTTATACCGTTTGTTTCTGTCTTTGTTTTAAATTCCTGTTACTGTACAGCTCAAACCGTAATTTCTTTTGTCAAACATGTTCACAAAAATGAGGTCAAACCAACATCACCACGATTAAACCGAGCTGGATTTGGGGCAAAAAGTGCAAGCACAGAACCAAAGCTCAACTACTGTGTGCAAGTGTCCCCCCTTCAGTCATACAGGAGACATGTGTTGGGTTGAGATGAGCTCCTGAGCCTCCCTACTGATTGTTAGCTGTTTGTTACCCCACCTCTGATTATTGCTCTGATTAGAAGGCTAGACCCTACTTTTCACATTCAATAAAAAGAAAAAGAAAAAACCACACCCCAAAGATATTCATGTTGAAAAGACATGTTTATCTTCAACAGTAAAACCTTCCATTCCCTCTCTTATGTTTCTGGGTTTTCATATGTACATTTGATTGTATGATCTCGTATGTATTGTATATATTCAGGCGAGTATTGTAATGTTTGCTGCTTGTATTGACATGTGTTCACTCTGACACACCCAGTGGGACATATAGGAAAACCATTCCAATAATTCCCACGTGTGTTACTTGTAATAACCACAGGAGGCTACCATGAACACTTCCTTCCTGCTGACAGCTGAAATTCAGAGTAAATTTGACCTTAGTGTCACACTGCACTGCCCCACTCAACCTGTTCAGTGGCTGAGTTTGCTGAGTAATAAAGCACAAAAAGTATTCTTTCAAGTTGTTAACACATTCATATGCTGTACACTGCATGTGGAAAATGCTATCAATAGTATAAACGTCGTTTGGGATTTAAAGCATACATTTGCTGAAAAGCAGCCCCGCCACATTTGAGCACACTTTCCAGGGCTGTGCCTCATTTGACTGTGCTAGCCTAACGCTTGTTACAAAACATCAAGGCAAGGAGGGGTAAACTGCCTTGAATGGAGTGCAGGCCATATGAAGTGGCTTTCACACAGCTGTGTGGTAATATGCTGCTTCGGGTTCGATCACAGCGGTAGGGGTATGAGGCAGTTGCCACCCACATGAACACGCACACATTTTGGCTTTGGCAATTCAAAACGAAGGAGGCGAGTATCGTGAGTCACAAAAGAGCGATGGAGGAGCTGTTAATCCATCCACGATTAGATTTCTGGTGACCGAATATCCTGTACAAGCTACACAACATAGTACTCACTAGTTGTACAGTTGTACAATAAGACAGTTGTCACGTAGTGGTGTGTAAAGGCCTTGAGGCAGCAGGTCTGACATTGAATCTCTGTCTGCCCGATAATCAAACAGCGGCAGGTAGTGATGCATGGTAAACCTTAGTTCAGTCTTCTGAAAGTCCATAAGTCTGTAAAGTACCATAAGGAGCCAAGAGACACGAGTTTATTAGTCTGCATTGAAAACGATGTTGTTGGTACACGTGGCATTTTGTTTACTTGCTGTACTCGGTCTTTGATTCAGGTTTTAGAGTGCACTCAGTGCAGTCCGACCTAAAATATTCACGCCCCCAAATGGTGAAAGCTGGGTCTGGCTCTCTCTATCACTACAGTGTTAACAAAGAAAAGCAACGCCCCCTGATACTCCCCCCACTTCTCCATGCCACTTTGAGTCCTATACAAATTTAAAAATCAATCATGGACATCCTGAAAGGCTGCGTTTCATCACTCTTATAGTCAAACATTTATTCACAAACTACATTATGAAGAAATTAAAGAGCTGATGTTTTAAAGAAGCAGAGTCTAAAGCTAATTCTGACAATTGCAAACACAGATTGTGATGTAACAATCCTTTGCACTGCCTTAAATTTGTGGTGAGGAGAGGCGACCTACCTGAGCCATTGTCAGCCAGGTAGAGGTCTCTGGCGTACAGAACAGAGTCCAACATGGACTCAAACAGCAAGAAGTAACCCTGAAAAGAGAGAGAATAAACCTTATTATTCCAGTATCTCCTGGCACAAGTTTACGGAACAAAGGATAAAAGCCGAATTCATGCGTTTGGTATTTTTGGCATCTTAAGGCAGGTAATTAACACATGCAAGGAGAGGACGACAGAATCACAGGACAATTCTTTTTTAATTCAACATTACTATGCTGGAAATCTGAATTGGCCATGGCTTTGAATCAAGTGATTTACCCATGTGGTCTACAACCCAGCATCCAATGGTGTGACCCTGGGCTGACCTTGTTTTCTGCTCCAGTAGATGGCACATTAACCGTGGCATTATTCCATTAATGCTGAAATTGAGTTTTGTCCACATCTTGTTGGCTTTGACCTGAGTGGCAGATACTGCTGACAAATGGCTTTTTCTACCTGCTACCTCTCCAACCGGCACATCAACCAATAGGACAAGCCCAAGCTGCAACGCTGGCTGCTTCAGTATGGTATTTGTGTTCACAACATTTGGGCGGGTTCAAACATATGGGAGGGAATATCTCCAGCTGGGAGAGGAGGTGGAAGCAGGAGGTGGGAAAACTCATGCACATTTTACTGTAACTGATGACCCATATCAGTCCTGTCAACGCTGTGACAACACTGACTGGCTCCTTCAGGACCCAAAACAACCGTCAGTGCTATCAGATCCGTGTTTCAGGATCAAAGCAAGAGCAAGTTTACAAGGAAAAGAATAACTAAAGCTAAACTCAATTTTTAAAGTGGATATTTGGTTCTTGTCACTTTCCAACGCAATGATGCATGTGCCAGCATGTTCACTGTGGATCTATGAAGCCGTTCTAATGGGCTAAAATCAGGTCAAAGTTGATCCAAATTGCTCTGTAAACTGTGCAAGGAGTTCCCAACAGACCGTTTGGTAATCATTTTAAAAACCCCTTCGTTTTTTTCTTGTAATCATGTTTGATTTACCTGTTTGTTTACAGTCTACCAGATCTGTGGATTGCTAGTGTTTGCAGCTATGCTCTTGTGATTCTGCAACATTTCCAGACTTCAGCAATCAAACAAAGACCAACGTGTCAGGCAATCAGTCTGATATTCTTAAAAGCTTGTATTTACTGATGTTCAGAGTGTAACAGCAGTATGAGTGAACATGTTTCATCATCAGACTGACAGATTCATGTATCTCTTCAAAAAGAGATAGATGAAGGAAGGCTGTCTTTTCACGCAATTTTCATTTACAACTTTTTGACCAAATTGTCTCATTACAGACAAAACATTCAGTTTTAGTGATACTGTGGTTTATTCTAATATTTGGGATGGCTCACTACCACTATATTGGCTAGCAAGATATAAGCAGCTCTACAGTGACACAGATGATGAAATTTGTAGTACGAACAGTATGATTGAAAAAAAAAAAAATAAGAAACCAAAATAACTACACTCTGGTTTAAGAATCTAACATCTCTACTTTATCTTCAGTGGAGGGAAAGAGGGACAAGGAGAGGTGAGGGCCAGGGCAGGCCATAAAGAGGTGTGTGTGTGTTGGGGGATGTATGATGGTGAGAAAGTAGAGAGGAGGGGAAAGGAAGAGAGAGACAGAGCGATATAGAGAGAACGCAGTGGGCAGCTGAATAGTAATTCACTGAGATAAGAGCCTTATTATTCAAATAAAGACAACCTTTTACTGGAGAGAGGAGAGGACAGCAAGCGGCTGACAAACAGGGGAAACAGCTCTGATTTATAACTCTTAACTCCAAAATCGTCACCATCTCTGTCATGGGCCTGAGCTGATAATGATGACAGCGATGAAGGTGATATAACGGACTCATCCTCTGTGAGGCGATAAAGGGAGACATTCTCTCTGTATCGATAGTGGACTGGGCTCGAACCGAAGTCAGGCCCGCTCATCGTCTGCTGCCGACTGTTGTGGTCCAGCCGATGTCCTTAGCAGCGGAGAGGGTCGTTTTTAAAACCCTCACACAGAGAACACTGGCCTCGTAATTTAAATCCCAATTTCACGGGACACTGCTTCACTTGAAGGAAAGGGGATATGAGAGGAGAGATGCCTGAAAGCAGAGTCACACCTTGCTTTTATCGTCAACAATGCTCCAGGATTACTGCCCCCCGCTGCCATTCTTGTCCTCCCGGCGATACCGCTGTACCACACCCCCCAAATTTAAACATCTGCAATGTTAATTACCAAAACACAAAGAAACAACTACAAAACTTTAACCTCTAACAATCCATCAGTAATATATTGTCACTACTGAGCGATTCAATTTTAGATTATCAGTGAGGAGACAACCAGCTGTCCTTGTGTTTAACATATAAGGAGATCGCAAAGTTGGACTTGATGATCCAAAAGTATACTTCAGGCTAGTCAAACTCAGACCAACAGTGGCTCAGGAAGGATTTTAAAATCATGTCAAGTCATGTTTTGACATTTTGTGTGACACTTTGAACTCTTCTAAAGTTCTACAATCCACATACCATTTAACGTTGCACTGAGTCCTAAAAAAACATTATGGGAGCTTAGATTATTTGCAACGTTTTTTCAAAATACTGAAGTATTCCTTTAAGAGTAAGGGCCTATCCAGTTTTATTGCCCTGTATCACAAAAGGGCCTTGACACATCTGCTGTCACCGACATGTTGGATGATCAATACCAATAACTCAAAGCAGAGTGATTTAAAAAGGTGTTCGTTGCTAGAAAAGACTTCAGCTGCTAAATTTTCTCTTTTATCTCACTTCACGTTATCTTTCTTCATTTGGATTAAGAAAAATAAGATTAAATCTCATTAGCAGACTGATTTACTAACTTTTTTGATACCATTTCCAGCAATCGATCTGTCCGTCTGTGGTCGCAGTGACACGGACGGGCCGAGATGTTAGTGGGAAGAAACGGCTGCGTTTACTGTCAGCCAGCCAGCCTGGTGCAGACGATGCTCTGCAGTATAGTCACTGTGTATTTCCATAAAAGAGACTAATGAAAACCTAATGAGAACGGGCTGGAGCAGCTTATACACATTAGCAAAATTAGCATATAAAACACATTCCCCTGAATGGGCTATCACAAACACTCACATACACATCTACATATGCACCAACTCACATACACATAAAAGAAAAATGGCAAATACACTTTTACAGCTATGTATTTTAGCTTTTTCACTAAGTTGTCACTATGTTTAACTTGGCACTAATGTTATTAAGCTTAAGTTTTCTTTATGAACTCTGGAGAGGTTACTTAACAATTATTCCTCCAAGGTTTTCATGTCTTTATTTGCTCGAGATAGAATTGGAAAAAAAAGGCTCGGTGTACTACAATTTCCAGATTTTCATGTCCATCAACCCTTGGGAGACCGAGTGGCTGCCAATTACAGGTATCAAGAGGCGTTTTGGTACAAAATCTGCATCAGCAGTTTACACTTTCCTCCGCCCTCCAGTACCTCCTCTCCCCTTCCGCATCCAACATACGTCTTCCTCAATTACTGCAGATCATCATCACTTCCAGTCCCACGAGGGCCAAGGCAAAATAAAGGAGATGGTGCGCATGCATGAATGTGTGTGTTATTGAATGTGTGTGTGTGTGTGTGTGTGTTAGAGTGCCAGGTGTGTGTGTGTGGGAGTGCTTCCATGCTTCAGTGAGTACCGAAGGTAGCGCCATGTCGTCAACAAGCTCCGTCCATACTAGCCTATGATCAGATGACACCAAATTAGCATAAACATATCGCACACAGCCATGTAATAGATTTCCGTGCGTTAACGCTTGGGGAGTGTACATTGTGCAGGTTCCAATATCAGCCTAATTTCCATTAAAAGGCATGCAAATGAGAGATAGAGGGGAAAGATAGTGTAACAGCAAAGTAATTTGCAGTATAGCTACAAGGTTATTAGAAGCAGTGGCTCTTCGGAAATCAATGTTAAGGACATTGTGCTTTTAGAAGATGTTAGATGATAATTTCCATGGCCAATAAAAAAATTTCAGCCAAGTATGCAAATGATGTGAAGACATGAAAGTTTTTAAAGAAAACAGCATCTTTTCACTTTGGGAAAAGTGTTATGTAGTGCAAGGTTTGATTTAAATGATGTGCATGTACTCATTATCTTTTGTCCAAAGATGCTCATAACATTTTTATTTCCTTATTTTGTTTTTCTTTTGAGGATGTAAAAAGCCTTCATACTACCACACACCATTTAGACCACTGGACTGTTTTACATTCTGCCAAATAAACTGTGCAAACATTAGGTCTAAGATAGCAACATATACACCTCAGCTCAGCCTCTGAACACCTGCTCTTTGTGTTATTTCTGCTGGTCTCTATTCTTTAAGTCTTGTCTCTGTGCATTCATGATTTCACTTTAATTTTTACTTGCATGATTTTCTTGTATTCGTATCGTTGGAGAAAGCCTGAGACGCAAGGATTTCATTGTCATGTGCACAACAGTTACAGTGAAGCACTGGCAAAGAAAGAAAGAACTTGTGAATTGTCTTCGCCTCAGTTTGCACCATCCATGAATTTGCATCTATTTTGTGTCCACTTCTGTCACTGTATTCGCTTTATATGCAATCACACTTCACCTAAAATTCACTTCACGTTCAGCCTGAACACGTCTTTAAAAAGCATTCAGATAAACATGGGACACTAATACTCTCCACAGAAAGACGACACTCCTTTAGAAAATAACTTTTCATCACAAGTAAATCTGGTTTTTGCTGACTTTCAGTGTTTGAACTTCTCACTTTGCTGTTTTGATGTTTAATTATTTACCTAAATACTAATAAAGCAAATAAAGTAATACAGAGAGCACAACATAATTCAATGACTTGTTAGGTTTCACAGGCTGCTGGTAGCTGTAATGAGGAAAAAGCCTCCATCACATAAGCAGTAAATGCTATGACCAAATAATCTTATGTTTAATACAGACATTTCCAAATGCACACATTTACTGTTTGGATTTTGGGAAAGGCACCTTCACAAAACAAACTCATTTAAGGTCAGATACAAGTCAGCATCATAAAAATGAAACAATGTTTGCCTTTGTGTGCCTTTGGCTTGGAGAAATAAAAGTTTATAGTTGTGAATTCACACATACACTATAAAAACCCTGATATACTTGTACTCAGCAGGGCACTTGTCTAAGCATTCACAGGCTGTTATTAAATTCATCATTTTGAGGGAACAAGGAGGCCATTTTTCTCCACAGAAACAATGTCAATTGAATGGGGCAGGATTATGGGCTTGGGTTTACAAGGATGTCTGTTTGAGGGATACATCAGGTCGGCAGGTTCATGTTCTGCATGTAGCAGTGTTATTCAAACCAGAGAACAGTTACCTTTTTCTATCTTTTGACCAGATGAGAGAAATGCAACACTGCATTTCAGATATATAGAGTATACATTATGGTATCGAGCTGTGAGTCTTTACATACCACTCCTCTCATAGTAAATGGCTGCAGAACGGCCATATGCCTATGCTTCACTTGGCACGACAGGGAAAAACAGGGTCGCATAAAAACAGAGGGTTGGTGTGTTAGCGTGAAAGACAGACGCGTCTCTTTTTGACTTGTGGATTGACACATTTCTGAAAATTGAGGCCTATGTGGGATAAATGACTGATACATGGACAGAAATAGTGCAGAAATTGCTTTCTGGCAGGAGGAAACCAGTTTCGATGTGTGAATGATCAAATTTGGGTGAAAATCACGACAATTTAATGTACTGCGTTTTTGCAGAATATGTCATTGTGTTAGTGTTTTTTCAACAGAGTTTCCCTCTACAGTCATGTAAAATGACACTACTTCAAGTTTTATATGGTCATAGTCTCTGATGCTTGACTACCAATGCTTGACTGACCAATGGCGTAACTTCATCGCTTAGTTAACTACTCAGTAAAACAGGGACGGCTTTTTGGGTTTATAGGCTGTCAACAATGAAAATTGTTAACTTTAATCTACACATATCAAATTACCTGGTCAACACAGCAACAAAAACCTGCAGAACCACATCAGGATGGGTTATATGCATCAGACATTTTGTTACACAAGCAGCTGGCTGAGAACTACTTCCTGAAGGTCTTGGGGAAGTAAGTAGGGCCAATAAATCCTCATTAGAACACGGACACACCTGTGGCACTGTCATTGTGTGTATGTGTGTGTGTGTGCGTGTGTGTGTGGACGCATGCATCTACTCTACTGCATCTCAGTCTCTAGTCTACCTGCGTGTGTGTTTGTGTATGCGCGTGTGTGACTGACAGTCAGTCAAACTGAAGGACAGGATGACTGATGACTACCGCCCTCTTCTTGGGCAGGTGAGGCTCCCAGCACTGATAATGAGGCTAAAGAGGAGGGGCTGCCATTAATATGACTTCACACCTCCACCACACACCATGATTCGGACAGAGTGTGTGTGTGTGTGTGTGTGTGTGTGTGTGAGCCAATGATACTTGTTTTGCAGTCAAACTATGTTCACCTCAAGGTAAAGTATCAGATGTGGGCACAAAGAAATCCTCGACGGCAGAAAAGTTGAACAGGGCTCTTTGACACTTTTCTTGTTCAGGGTTCCTTTCAAAGTTTAATGAAAACAGACTGAACACTCACTGTGGCTGAAGACCAGTTTGACATTCTGGGAGAGTTTCTCCAAGGTGAGTTACCACATAAAGTACCTCAATAAGCTCACTATTCAGGAACACTGGCCCTCGCCTCTGTACACAAAGCGCTATCATGAAGACGATATATGATACAGGCTCAGAATCCACAGTAAACAGTTTCTTTCAAAGCTTTCTCTATCATCAGTTTGTGGTCAATGTACCCTGTGAGTTGTTTACTAATTAAGAATTGTGAAGGCAATTTCACACTTGGACCAAATACCAAAGTCCAGATCCAGGACATTTTCTTCATTTGTTTGACAGGGAGAATTATCAGGGCTACCATAGCATTTTCTACAGTTTTTTATTTTTCATTATAATACTTGTTGAGACAAGTCTACAATGAGCAGGACAGGACAGGGCATTTGAAGTGATGGTCACAAAGAGACAAGAAGCTGGTGCAGCTTGCAGTTTTCATGGACATCAGAAGAGGAGAAGATGTGGCCATGACTGCCTCGGCTCACCGTAACATGCTGCCCGACATGCTTCACAAGAGGCAGGTTGGGAGGGCTCGTACTAGGTAAGAAGGAATTCAACATTTCTTCTTTTGCAAGGGATATTATCCTCATTTTAAGGCCTCAGTTCTGTCAATCCTAATTTCAAAGGCCTCAGTTCTGGGCCTACTCCTTTATTATGTAACGTAAGTAAAGTTTGTTAAAGCAAACTCTCCACTCACAGTCTGCTCTCATGTCCGTATTTGTACGTCTGTGCCATTTAACACTATCAAGCGAGCAGACCCATCACCTGTGATTGATCTCGGAGTGACAATCTTTATTTAGCCTTTGGGGAACTCAGCCACCCCCCCACCCCACTCAGCCCTCCACTCTCTTATCTGCTCTGGATTGTTTGTTTTTCCATGTGCCGAGAAAGAGGACCGATCAATGTTGTGAGTTATGAAATGACAGCGGTGCTGCTAAAGGCAGTCTCTCAAAACACTGCCACAGCAGACAGACGCTCATTTGCCCTCTTCTCCGCCACCACCACCAAAGATACACCACATTCATCACCCATCTCTGTCTGTTGGCCCCGTAGCCACTGTCTGTCTGCTTGCTCCAACAGCTCTGACAGCTGGACTTCAGTGATAAAATCCTTCGTTCCACTTCCATAACAGACTTCATTATCAGGTAAGCAGCGTATTACTTAACAATAAGACTTGCAAGTTTACTTCTATAAAGCTACAATTTGCTAGTGTATGAATAGTTAAAGTAATACGCATTTCTTCTGGCTACATTCAAATATGTAACCGATGGTAAATTATCCAGCTCCAATAAAAATGAGTGATATAGATGTCAATACTTGTCCATAATTACACAACACTATAAAAGATCTACTGCCATGTCAGAGTGAATAGCAGCATCTGTAATGATAAAATAGAATTAAGATGAAAATTTAATTAAAGAAATAACATGACAGGAGAAATTTGTAGTGTAATAAAGTTAGATGAGAAAATTGATCAGTTCCTTTAATTTGAAGAATTGAAGTTAAGCTTTTATTACGTCAGTAAGATCAAGATCTTGTTTGCTTGGGAATTTACATCTCTATGCATCCAATCCAGATGTAACGCTAGTTCAAAGTACACAGTAAAACAGCAATATACATTATTGTGCACTAAGCCCACAATAGAGGTTAGACAGTTAGGGAACATTAGCTTGCAGTTTACTGCATACAGCCGGTGGCTGCACTGAACCTACGATGTGGAAGTTACACTAGAATTTGTCATTTTTTAATCTGACAGGTTTCACAAAACTGGAGTGACAATTGTGATGGAAGTTTCTGGAGCTTCAGAGCTCAGACTTCTCCCCTGTAGTTTGTGATCATTGAAAAGTCACTAAAGTTCATTAATATATGAATGATATGAAAATATGCTGATTTGTTTTTCTGCATGAATAAATTTTTTTTAAAAAAGACCATTTGTTTAAGGTATTACACATGACCTGATAATCCGATCTGAGTGTCAACCCCACCGACACGCTTAAACAATGCTTGACAGTGACAGGGGACCACCTTGTGGGTGATGGACAGACACAAACCAGCTGCAGTTGCTGATCAGACTACACTTGTGCTGGTTCCAGCAGCTGCTTAGCTTAGCTTAGCTTAGCTTAGCACAAAGACTGGAAACAGGGGGAAACAGCTAGCCTGGCTCTATCTAAAAGGTACAGTGACTTCCTGTAGGCTCCACTGGTTTCTTAGAAAGTTGATGGTAATGATAGTGGGTCTGACTGACAGGCTCTTTTCATTTTGTCTGACTGCTCAGCTGTTCCTTAGATGATATCTGGCCATGAATGGCGTCAAACTACCAGCAGTACAGTAGTAAAATTCTGTATCACATTGTGCGTGGATTCAGCTGCCTGTCCTGTTTCCTTAAACAAACTAGCTGCAGTTTGTCTATTCTGGTGCTTAAAAACCAAGATGGCGAGGGCCATGAAAACAATATGGCGATGACGCCTGTACAGCGGGACTCAAGGCCTCAAAGTGGCGGTCCACAAACCAAGCCCTGAGTCCAGATAAAAATTCATACTTGAAATGTAAATACGAAGATGGAATGATGCAGGCGGCACACAAACAGAGGCAGCGCTACGGAAACGAGTCAAGCTTGGCTTCCCCTATACCCGATCTTGCACGCCGAGTGAATCTGACAGCGGGGGGAACACCCTGCAGAAACTCGGCGGCTCAACTCGAGGCCTCTGTTGGTGAGGGACACCCGCTGCATCATCCCATCTAAGGGAGCGGGTCGACTCCAACTCAGTGGGTTTGATCTTTTCAGGGTCTATATACAATCTTCCGTATGACAACTGGTGACATCATATGTGACATCATCTGTGAGGTCACCATTCCAACCAACTGTGACATCATCATCAAATTACAAATAGAATGAATAGAATAGAATTGTTTTTGTTTTAAACTGTTTATCACTCTTATAGGATTGTTTTCCTCTTCGACCTACTCCACAATTCATGAATTTACATAAATATTTACAGAATGTTCTCATACTTCTGATTACCAGTAGCAGCTAATCAAAATATATAATTTACTGCCTTTTACAATGGGAGAAAATTAATATTGAGCAGAATTAAGTTCAAGTTATCGTTGGTTCGGCCCTCCAACACAGTTCAGATTTTTCATGTGGCCCCCTGTAGAAATGAATTGCCCAGCCCTGGTGTCTATTATTGTCAGACTGACCTCTATTGTTTGTCTTGCTATTTTTCCTTGATTTCTTTTCTCATATGTTCCCATTTGTTTTGAGTATATTTGCATTTGCAGTGTTGGTTGGGTGTTTTGTCTTGTATTTAGCTTTGGCTGTGTCATACGGCCACTTAATTAGCTTTTATTTTGAACATCTGGTCTCCCTGCACCTTACACCCTAATGAAGACTCTGGGAGTCGAAACATGTTGGTTCACCCGTGATCACCATTTCCTCAGATTTCTACATCATGGACTTCCACCTACACAAAGCCGGGCATTCATACTTCATTTTCAAGTCTTCAAACAACTCCTACTTTTACACTTCACTTTTACATAGCAAACTAGTTACTGATACGTCCAAACGTCACCAAAGGTTTGTTTAGGGTTACAAAAATGTTTGCAAATGGGGACAGGAATTCTAAGATGTTGTGGCTAGTTGTTGTTTCTCACAAATGACTCCAGCATGCAGTGACCAATGTCACATGTTAGATGCACACATACACACTCTCTGTTGATTCAGAGAGCATGGATTTGGATTAACTCTAAATATTTCAGATTCATTCAGTGAAAACAGACTGACCCACTGTTATAGTATTCTTTTTAGCAAGATCAACTGCAGTGTAGCTGTGTGAAAGTTACTCTCTGTTCTGGTCTTCACGCTGACTTTTCTTCTTCATCAAGAGGCATCTTTGCATAGAGGAAATGCTGGATGTTAATCTATTCTTAGTTACAGAATTCCCTCCTGTGCATCGCTGCCATTGCTTTGACCCACTTTGGCCATTCTCTGTTGGAGCCCTTAGCAAGCCTCCAATTTGTGTCAGTGCTTGTGTGTATGTGTGTCAAACGACACCGGAGGCATGCATTAAAGCCACGTCAGCCCAAGGCATTTAACAAAACCCAACATTTTGATGTTGTTTGGCTTACATACATGCTATATTTACAGCTGGAACAGGATGCTTGAGCATAACAAGGGGAAGAACTGTACAAACCGAGTGGGACAACAATAATCCAAATGACTTCAAAGCTATAATCCTTTAAAATATCAGTTCTGGTGGATTTGGTGACACCTGTGGTTACCATGGTGCTGGCAAGAGTGGTTGAATGCAGCATGCCAAAAAAACCCAACAGGAGAATGGCGGACTCCACCACTGACAGTGAGGACTACGACAGAAAAAAGGTAATTGTAGCACCATAATTCATTGAATAGCTAATGTTTGGCATGACAATTCATGCTTTTGATTTGTTTTAAGCTATTTCATGAATGGTTTTATGGGTAGAATGACTACGTACGAAAATCCAGATGGATTTGGTGAGAATAAAATGTGATTTTTAGAGAGTTGATGGGTAATGAGGGATCAGTCTTGGATCCCCACGTGAGAATTCCCCTTCCTATACTAACTGTATTTTGAGAAAAGTTACGTTTTCTACAACATTTAGGATTTACTTTGAATAATAGTAAATTCAATGTTCACTAAAAAGATAAAATACGGGATTTTATAAAGCCCTTTAGTCATTTATGTGACATATTCTGAGAGGCAAAGAAAACAAATTACATACTAGATTCATGACATCTCCAGGATCTCTCTGAAGTAATAAGGCTCTACCTGGCTATAAGAAAAAGCCATTAAAGTTTAATACCGTCAAAACCCATTTACTCTGGCAAGAAAGTCTACTCCTGTGACAACTGTCATTTTTCCATTTTATACAGGTGTATTGGAGGGCAGCTTTTGAAGTTCTGGCCACTCTGAGAAATGTCTGCCATCGCTGCCATGATGAGAAGTGACTGGAGAATTCTTAGATTTATTAGCACTCGGTGAGCTGGTGTCATCAGAGATTACGCCCCTTATCCTTCACCGTTCCACCGGCACGTCACCCACCGAATTTCAATTTCCCCGGTGAGAGGATGGGAAGGATCTGGCTGGCGACCCCTGCTCGTGACCCTGGGGTTTCACGATAGATGGGGGAGGTGGCGGGGGGACAGATACGGGATGCTCATGAATTAAGGATGACTTCAGTGGTGCGTTCAACTTTGGCCGTCCCGCCTGTATCGCCACAGAGAATCTCCCTGATAAATGGGCATCGCGGGGAAGGAAGACTGCTCTTCATGGTTAGGTATTCAGAGGAGCTCACGGCCGAGTTTAGCCCCGTTTAAGCCATGTTTAAAACATGCATCACTGCTGCTGGCACCTTGGCCGCTCATTGGCTGGTAAAGGATTTACATTTTGGGTATATGCATGTGTACATGCGTTTGAAGAGTTTTACTGGTGGATGGAGGAAAAGCTTCAAAGATATTTCCACAACACACATGTAAGCAAATATATGTCAAGGCTTAGTCTGATCTCCAACTTCTTAACAATATCCATCAATCACCTTTTAAAGTAAGATGGAACCAATACAGTGCTCTCTCCCTCTGGCTTTTGGTTTGCTGCTGCGGATTTAGGATGCATATATATATACGTTAAGTTAACAGTGTGGTGACACACAACAGCAAATCCTTATTAAGCTGGACTGGGCTTTATTTATAGAGTCCATGACAAAGAAAGTTGTCATTGACTGTTTGACTTACTTACTGCATCAGGAAAATTCAAAAATAGTTCATCTCTATTTCAAAGCATTTCAAGACAAGCCAATGGGCTTTCGTAGAGCTGTACTGAGTTTGTTTTACTCATCATTGCTGTTTTAAATAATTACTTGTATTTGATTTGCAGTGTTAAACTTGGAGTGTATAAGTCATGTTAACTACTTTATCCAGTCTTGAATGGATATTTAGCTCCTATGCTAGTATAGATATTGACCATAAAGCTACAAAAACTCTCACATTTTGACTTGTCAAACAGAAGTGTTGCCAATAACATTGATGATGGTTGCACAACATTTGGGCGTTCACTGTCTGGGCTATAAAGCTCAATGTATGCATTTTATTATGATAATGTCCAGGCTATTTGCTTTCCACATGTACATCTTAAGTCACACACCTTTCATACACACCTCCTCATATCCATTCATCCACCTGAGCTGTTGGAGCTCATAAAAATGCAGCAATGTCATAAAAAGCCACAAATGCATTAAATCAAGGGAGCATGAGTTCTCAGAAGCTAAACTGAATTCTACAGAAGATGTTACTGCCACTGAGGCTGCAACTAAACATTTTTTTCCCCATTGTAGACTGATCTGTTGATTATTTCCTTGACTAATCAATTAGTCATTTAGTCTATTAAGATCAGAAAAAGGTGACAATGTTGATCAATGTTTTGTTTTGGCCAAACCCCAAGAATATTCACCCAACTGTTATAGAGGAGTAAAGAAACAAACTATATTCACGTTTAAGGAGCTGGAATCAGAGATTTTTTTACTTTTTTCCGTTGGATTAATCACCAACTATTTTGATATGCAGTTTTTCTAATAGTTGACAAATTACTGATTAATCACTGCAGCTCTAACGTCCATGTTTTCCTTCTTTTATTTGCATTGAATGAACATTGGAGCATTTTGATAGAGTTGGACTCCTGAAATTTAGTCACTCTGATTCACATCCTCAGTGATAAATATGAATGAACATATGTCATATGAGCTGGAATTGAAATCGCATCACTTTTTGAACTTACTGATTTTATGAGGCTTTGGAGGAGAAGCCATCAACCTTATTGGCACTACTGCATTCCTAAAGTCAGTCTGCTTTAGTATGTATATGTGCAGAAATATGTACTGACCATCCACTCTGAGATGATGATGTCCACCTTCTCTACAGGGAGGTTGATGTCTTCTATGCGGCCTTTGATCAGAGTGATCTTGTCCTCCAGCTGGTTGGACCTGTGGGAAACATGCATGAGCCAGAGGACTTAAAACAAATGGAGTTTGCAGTTTTGCTGAGGCACATGGTCACTTTTCAAAAAAGGTGGACTCTAAGCTTCCAAATCTCCATTATGACAATTAAATTCTGTCATATTAAAGAAGAACTTGTGAACTGAGCAGCAGATTCAGCTACATATTACAGGAAGATAACAGAACCCTGTTTCAGTACCATTAACATTCATTTGGAGTCATGCTACAGGTCAACTGCTGATTTTAAGTCAAGCTGCTAAATGCTCCATTATGTTCACAAGCTGGTCAGTTATTTTGTCGGTCCGTCTTTTGGTGCTGGCCAGATATCGTGCAGTAGTTTTATCAGAGCTTTTTCACTGAAAACGTCTGCATACTGCGAGTGAAAAGGAGATCGATGAGCGCACTGAGTGAGAACCACAAGAGTGAAATTGCGGTGCGTAAAAAAACCCGAAACAATGAGGTGAAAGATGCTGACAGAAACGGTCCATAGAGCTGAGGGGAACTGCAGATGATTCTCTGCAGGTCCATCACTAGAACTACGCCTTTAACATCACACCTCGTCATGAGGAGTGCAGCTTTAGGACTTACTTTAAGTCACTGAAGCCAGATGAACTGGGCAGTACAAACAAACTTTATAAGGTTGATGATACATACATCTAGATATAGAACCACATTGTGCAACAATACATTTCCATACATTTTTGGGCGATTTTTAAAAAAAATTGTCAAGATCTGTACATGTCCACCATGCTCTTTTCTATGTGCAGTATATTTCCAGTCTTTTCTAAGCCGTGTATGGAGTGTGTGAGACTGTAACTGTAGGCCTGCAGACGTGTCAGGCTCAGGTAAGGACTGTAAGATCAGCGCTGCTGTTTAAATGATCCTTCCTTTCAGAGCGGCCAGTCCGGGTATCAATCTCTGTGAATATTCCATTATCATGACAGCTAATGTTACTGAGGACAGAACAATTACTCACAGCGGCCCAGAGTGCATTTCTGTGGCAGCGATCCTTATCTTGAACTGTCTCTCCCCTCTCTGCTACCGCTGCTATCACCTCCTCCCAGAATCCAACACCCCCCCATACCCCTCACCCACAAACCCCCACCTGCTCCACCTTTCACAAGAGGGGAAACACTGTAATCTCATTATTGGGGTAATTTAGAGGACAATGTCAGGACTCTGGGGAGAGAGTCTGTATCTGTGCGGCTTTGTGTGTGTGTCTGAGAGAGAGAGAGAGAGGGAGAGAGGGGGGGGAGAGAGAGAGAGAGAGAGAGAGAGAGGAGGGGTTGTCATCAGAGAACCTGTGTTTGCAAATAACTGCTGTCTTTTTATGAATCTACTTTGTCATATAAATTACATTATTTCTCATGTAGATATTTGCATCCTTATTAAAAAGATAAGACAATATACATGCATCCATAATGTGTGTTACTGACTAGTAAACTGCTGACTGACTGATGAACAGCCACTATCTGATCATTTGTCTGTTTTTAGTTCATACCAACATTAAAAAAGTTTAAAATTTTGCTCATTTATGTAAAATATTGTTTAATTTTTTTTTTTTTTTTCCTTTTCCAATTCAAAGCATTCTGCTGGATAATCCATCAATTCCACCCATGTAAAAAACCTATTTAGACATTATCCATTAAGGAAGTGACTGTGAAGGAAGGAAGTCACATCTAGCTTTTCATTTAAACTTCGGCGACAGAGTGGAGACAGGAGATGGATGCTCCTGCTTAACCAACAGGAGCCACTTTAATTACAATCCTGATATTAACATCAAGAGGAAGTGACGGACACACAAACGGCTGCACAAACGCGTGCACACACACGCACACACAGAAATAAGAGCCTTAAAATCACAATGCAAGCAAACAGTTGATTTAAAAAAGGGACCCGTGGGCTGTGTGCGTTTCTGTATGCATGTGTGCGTTTGAGTGCGTACATGTGCAAGTGTGCAGGAGTGGGAGGGAGGGAGGGGGGGGTTACATATCTTTCTTTAGCTGAATCTTCACCACTGGCGAACCTGCGACGCAGCTTGCATGCCAACACACACTCCAACAGCGAGTCAGTGGGCTGTAAAATTAAAACGTCCTTTTCCTCCAGCAAACCCTGTTGTTTTGCTTATACGACACTCTCTTACATAACGGTAATAATAGCAGTCATAATGACCCTAACTCAAAAATGCATTTTAGAGGCATGGATGTGATGGAGGAAGTGGATGCAGGTAGATGTAAGGACGGCGGAGGCTCGGGTGGAGGTAAATGGCTCCACTGTGGAGCACTAGCTGCAGGAAACCTGGAAACACACAGGACCTGAAATTGGACTGAGGACTGTATTAAAAGGTACCAACAGGGGGTCATCTACATGTGTGTGTTGGTGTGTGTGTGTGTGTGTGTGTGTGTGTGTGTGTGTAGGGCTTGGACTGTCACTACAGCAGTGGAGAAAAGGCGAGGGGCGAATGAGTCAGACCGCAGGTGTAAATTATGTGTATTATGGCCAAGCGACTGACAGCAGCTCTATTGAAGTCAACCAGCTGCAACAAATAAAAGGTGGCTGGAGGTCAAATAGACCTCTACTCCCCCAATGATGTGCTGCACAGTAAGGAAAGAAGACCAGTGTACTCTCTGGACTCTCAAAGGACCTCTATGATGTGCAAGGCGCTGGTCACATGACTAGCTGAACTAGCCCTACCGCAAGTGAGTTGATCTGCTAACTGCGATTGAAAGACTAGTTGGTGTCAAAATGCAACTTCTCATTGCTGTGAAAACCATATGTGACATTACATTAACTGGAATGTATGTGTGTGGCTGCAAACAGACATGTATGAACAAGTGACAGACTGTACTGTGTGTCTTACCTCACTATGTCCATGGCCTGATAAATGATTTCCGATTGGTCGACTGCTATGACTTTCTTGGCCCCAGATCGGGCGGCAAACATGGACAATATGCCGGTCCCACAGCCCACATCGAGCACCACCTGCAGGATGGGAGGGAAAGCGGTTGGGATGGAGGCACACTATCAGGGTCGTGCCTGTGCAATGTCAGGCTTTAAAAACGCTCCCGTTAATCAAGTTTACATTTAATTTCTTGATAAATATTCTTGTGTCCATGGGCCTGCTGACCGCCAAGGGCCACCATAGATGGTTTGTCTCAGCCTAAAAATAACTGAACACCAGGGTGTAAAGTAGCTTATTTCATTGCCCTCTGTGGTTTTGAAATGTGCTTCACCTCTGACCCCACAGAGAATCACTAATGGGTGGGGTTAGAAGTGTGCTCTGTCGCACCTGTAAACCACATCCTACAGTAATGTCCTGGAGTCCTGGAGAACACCAGTGCATCACTGAAAGGAGGTGAGAAGCTAAACCACAAGAGGCCAGCCAAAAAAAACCAAAATTGAACTGTTGGAGAACAATGCAAGTGAAAAAGGAAAAACAGGCAGTGACCTCTAGCTGCTTTGGCTTCCACGACATCCAAATTAACGGTCAGTACGTTCGGCCTCCTTACTGATCACAACTCTTCTAAAACCCTCAAGTTCTCCAAAGTAACTTTTTTTCCTCTAGCCATCGTTGTTGTCGCCTGATAATCTATTCCCGGTTCCCATAGGTTACAGCTAATTTGTTCATCTTCGCCCCCCGACTAGTGTTAAACAGCCGAGGCGCAGCTGCAGCGACTACACGTGCATCTATATGTAACACTGTGTTTATATGCGTCTCTATTTAAGGCAACTTAAACTTCCCTTTAAGCGTCCTGCTGCTTTTATGAGTTCACAGAGGGTCGCTAACACACTGCTGACTCAACAAAACACACAACTCCTCGCTCCTTTCTCCTCTTACCGCCACTCCAGTCGCTGAACGGTGCTGAAAAAAGACGGTTCTGTTTTGTTCTCTATCTACCGCTTCCTGTAGAAGGTGACATTTCCCTCTCTGCCGAATGTTTCGCTGTGACAGGGATAATGTACGTTCCCATCAACACAGCCTGCCTCCCTCCTCTACAGCCTCATCCCAGCACTAACCAGCAGCCACCCATATAATGGATGGTCATGATCCAGGCCGCTGCTTCCTGCAACTAAAGGCAATGGAAAAGAGAGGGGTGTGGGGTAATTTGGAAGGGGTTTTGAAGTGTGGGGGGGGTGTTGTTATGGGTGTGATGGTGGATTGCATGTGTCTGTTATCAGCACTCTGCAGTCGACATTCGAGGCGCTAATAAAGTCACACTGTGTTTTAAATCAGACACCATCACCTTATTAATGTCGGCCCCACGAGGGGCACATGCCCAGTCCTGTTCACAGGCCTGGCTGTACATTAAACCAGCTGCCTGCACATTCTGTATAGGCACAGTTACACACACATCTGTTTGCTCACCTTGTCTCTAAACACTTCAGGGTTGCGGTACATGAAGTCGCGGTAACTCTCTGTGCGCACTTTATCCTGTGGAGAGAATTTTAAAAAATGAAACAATAAAAAACAATGAAACCAACTTCTGTTGAGTGAAAGAGAGAAAAGAACAAAATGTGAGGATCAAAATACACTGCAGGGTTTCTAGGGAGTTAAGGGAAGGTTCGTAAATTGAGCACTTTGCATTAGCATACTCATGTTGTGATGCAAAGCTGAATTCATCACTGGCCGCGGGGGAAAATAAAAACATCTCAACATGTCATGCTTTCTCTATACAGGTGCAGATAATTCTTGGAAATTTCAGTGCAAATCTGTGGTGTAAGTACAACTGGTATTTTTCTCCAGGTCAGGTTGGGACACGCTAATTAACCTGCCAATCAAATCTGCCCCCCCAACCCCCTGCTACTCCACTCTGGAGGAAAAGCTACAGAAACGGTTGAGATGACAGTAACATGCATTAGTACAAGATACAGTGGAACTGAGGTTCTATTCAATACTTGGTTTAAACTGAATAGGGAGCTCTTGGAAGAGATTCACACCAAAGAAAGTTTTAAATTAGAAAATCATTAGTTATGTAAGTCATTCCCTGTTCATTGCACTCAGTAGTCAGTCAAATAAGCTGTGATATTTGTGTCACTCAACTATGATGCCGCTGTAAAGACAATGTTCAGTACCCAAAGTCCATGCTGACATGGAGTATCACAACAAAACATTCTTACTGAAGTCTTTCAGCTCTAATTACTCCCAGATTTTTTTATATTGCAGAAAAATGTCAAACAATCTTTAAACTTGGGGCTGAATGGTTTCAGGAACACATTTAACCTGCTGTTTTTATGACCAGCACTGCAGCTGCAGATTGAATGGTGTTAGAAGTTTGCGTTGTTGCGTCACGCGGCTCTCAACCGGACGGTGTCGGGTCGTGATGTAAACAACAGAGGGGGAGCTTCTGATTCACCTCAGAAGACTGCCTGAAGGACAGCTTCAAATCTTTTAAAATCCAGCTTGATGCAACACTTACGTGCCCATATGTGTGTTGAAAGACTGTTTGGTCACTAATTGTTCTCCCTTTCCTTTCCTTCTTTGTGCCTCACACACGATGTGATTCCCTGCTGAGACGCAGCAAAGACGCCTCAAATTACCTTCAGCTACCACATCTGAATCTTTGCAAAGAACGAGGACTTCTGATTTTATCTCCCATCACTTATGTTAGGACTGTGTTTACAGCAACCAATAACTCTTTCATTGTACATATAACCATGTGGGTACTGTTTTTGAGATTAACTTGAAAACAATCTGAGCCGGCCTATTCTCTTTCAAATGTGAATTTTAGCATAGAAACAATTAACTGTTCAGCCTCGATTTCAGCCATAACTCTCCAGTGAAACTCAGGCTGATGCAGGTGAGTTAGCACCATGAAGCAAAGTGTGGGGGGGCTTACTTTTAAAAGATTCTCACCTCCTTCATGTCAAACTCATTAGCCATCTGTATTCTAATAATGAGGCAAAAATTCAGTCAGTGACAATTGAAAGTTGATTTACTTTAACTGAGGAAACATGACACCCTGTTTTGCACGGCCTCCATAACAAACACACACACACAGAGTGCGTCATAGGTGATGCGCTTCACGCAGTCCTGTAAAAGACTGACCACATTCCACCGCAAAGCCCCCGCGTCACGTGTTCTTAGCCCCGCCCCCCCCTCCGGGGCTCTGATGGAGTTTAGAGCCTGACGCACACACATGACGCAAAACTTAGCGGTGCTTAGCACCAATCAGGAGAGACTATAGAAATATGTCTAAGCACTGCAGTAAGTAGAAATGCAAGGCAGGAGACAGAGCTGACCCCCCCCCCCACTCCTGACACACACACACACACACACACACACACACACACACACACACACACACACACACACACACACACACACACACACACACACACACACACACACACACACACACACACAACCCCCCTGCTTGCTGACACTTCCAGGTTCCAGCACTTAACCAGTGTAAAAATTAATTTCCATGTTTCGAGCATGCTTGGTGTCTCACATGAGAGCTCAGCACATATTGCTGATTCGTCACTTTTGAGAAAATGTCTTGTCCTCAGTATGAACGTGTGCATAAAGATGATCATCTTCATTTACGTGCTCTATCGAAACCTTTCAGCCAAGACGGACACTGATGAACCCACATTTTCTCTGCAGAGACTGCTGTGCCTGGGGGGGGGAGCGACTCACAAGAAGTGAGTGGTTTGGTGTGTGTGTGTGTGTGTGTGTGTGTGTGTGTGTGTGTGTGAGTGTGTGTGTGAGTGTGTGTGTGTGTGTGTTCGCACAACTCGCACCTTCAGCATCTCCTCGTGGATGCCATAATGGCCATAGGAGCTGAAGTAGGCCTCGTCCTCGTCCTCTCGGAGCTCGGCCACAGGCCCCAGGTTACTGGATTTGCTGGTTTCTGTGTTCAGTACCAAACCCTGAGCCAGAAGCCTGAAACAACCCGGATAGATCTGCATTCAACTTCTCATATTAGGACACTGAACAAAAGCAGCGACCGGAGAGCAGAAAACACACACAACCTTCATGCAGGACATAGCAGTAAATGGAGGAGATGGGAAGCATTAATCTTTTCAACTCTCTTACAACCCCCCCCCCCCCAACCTCACTCTTTCTGTAATTTTCCCTTATTGCCCCCCTTCCTACCCCCCCTCCTCACTTTAACCTCCATGCTGCAGTGGAATTTTCCCTTCCTTTTTTTAATCTTTCGCCTTTCTCCAAACTTCTTCCACAAGGTACTCAGGTTGATTTTCCTGCAATACTGGGTTCACTGTGTCCCCCTGCTGGCCACAAGTGGGCAGTGCAAAAGAGAGACAACACACTGAGTGCCCTGTGAGTGCTTCAGAGCATAAAAAGAAAAAAGAAAAATACACCCACGACTGACAAGGAATGCACTAATAGGACAACCTTAGTGGTTAATAAAAAAAAAAACATGTGAAAACGCAGATGTGTCACTGACTTGAGTTTGTGCAGGTCATCCATGGCCCTGGCCAGCGCCTCCCCTGAGCAACGGGCTCTCTCCTCAGCAGCCAGTGCCCTCTGCAGCAGTGCATCCTGGGAATCAGCCCCGGATGACGGGCACGTCGACAGGCTTGACCCCTCATCACCACAGAGCTCCTCAGGGTCTGTCAGAAACACACAGATGGGGAGACAAACAGAAATGTAAGACGTCTGGGGCTGAACATAAAGGCTCTGCACAGTGACCAACTCCTGCCTCTGATCTTCCACTTATTTGTTTTAATGTTTGTGCTTTTTTTCGGGTTGTGTTTATTTGTAAAATTTCATTTATACAAAACTTTTACTACATACAAAACTAAATCCTTTTCTGGGGCCTTTTGAAGGGGATTCTGGAGGAACACAGAACTGCTGGTTGAGAGAAAATGGCTGCACCAGAAAAATGACGACAACAAAGTTCCAAAACAAATTATTCTGTGAAATGTACTATCTTGTTTGAAATGAACAAAATTCAGCTTGTGTCAAAAAACACTAGATACAGAATGTACAACAGATCAGACAATGAGGCAGAACAGCAACCTGAACCAGCAGTCCGGCTCACGGACAGCGACCTGAGGAACTGCTTTTCATTCGGATCTTTGAGGATAAAATCTAAATTCTCTCTCAGGAACACAAACTAACTAAACATGTCAATGTAACTGTCTTGTAGCCCTGTTAATAAAGCATCAGTACACTTAGGCCAGATGAAGTTCTGTAACAGAACGGCAGATTGGGTCGTCCCGGTTCAGTTTTCAGTAGCATCATTGTCTGGCTGTGAGACTGATCATGGATTCCCAATCGTGATCAAACAGGTTTCATGTTTTTGTTGGTGGTCTTGTAGTGTGAGCAGTCGCATGAGCAGATTTTCCACTCTAGCTGACATCAGCCGACAGTGTGGAGGTCAGACAGAAGCAAAGATTTAAACGTCTCTCTCTCTTCACACAACAAATCATCTGTAGAGTGGGCCGCAACACCATGCGTGACTTTCAGGAGAGACTGTCCGAGTGTCCTCTCACCCTCTATGACGACAGGCTTTGTGGCCATTCAGAACAAATCTAAAACATTTAAGCTGTTAAATTGCTTGATGACACCTTGTACTAACTACTTTATTTAAAGCAGTTTCAACCTTTTTGTATCTCTTGCATCAGGATCAGAGCTGAGATTTGGGACAAGCTACAAGCAAGTGACAACTTGTGGCAAACGTGATGTGAATGTGTGTGTGAGTGAGTTACAAGCCAATTCAATTAGGCTCTTCGCCAAAAAGATAGAACAAACATATATGTGGAGATTGTTACTCGCACTGGAGTTGGTGCGACCTAAATCTGTGTGGTAAACCTTAAAGGAGCTGCTGTACCTGTCTGCAGCAGGGGGTCGTCCTGCAGGACTGGTCGCAGGAAGTCTTCGCTCTCCCAGGGTAAGGGAGCGTCTGGCAGCCCCGTCAGACAGGATGCATTACATTTCTATAAATACAGATTTGTTTAGAAAGAAAATCTATTGTATTTCACTTTTTCTTTACCTGTCAAGCTTTTGGCTGATTTTTTCTGATGTTTATTTGGATGAAATATTAGCAATCCCCATGCACAAGACAAACACAAGATATGAACAATTCAACAAAACATATATTTTACACTATGTAAATTATATATATAAATGAAATTCTAAGTCTTTATAATCTATGTAGCGCAGAAATCAGATCTCATTATAGACAGTACTTACTGTTGAGCGTATGAAGTTGATCATCTTTATGTAACCATAGTCATCTAAATCTAAGAAGGAAAAGAAGTGAGAGTCATTTCAGTAAAACTGAATAATCCTCTGGCTCTTCGGTGACGCAGAGACATCAGCGTCTACTTACTGTGTCTTCTTATCACGTCTACAAGGTTGACCTGGTGCTCAGACATGCAGTGCTGCAGGGTGGCAGGCACAGAGCTCAGCAACCTGAAACACAAAGCGCAGGTTAGAAAATCTGTTTGATTACAAGGTCAAAGCACTGTAAACGTACATTTAATAATCTTTCAAAATAAGAATAAAAAACACTGATTTATTGGTTTGTTAGATCCACAGAAACTGGATGATAACAGTTATAGTTATAGTTACAGCCCTGTAAACACAAGCAGAAGTTCTCAGAGTAAATGCTGTAACTGCTTTACAACAATCAGAACCATAAACTAAAAATTAAAAATGATGTCTCTTAGACTTTCATAGGACTCCTAGTGTTCAATCAACACATCTGAAAGTCTGACAGGCTGATCCTGATGCAGTTTTCTGCAAGAAAAACTAAATTAAATACAGGAAATTAAATACACGACTGTGTTTTCAAGTTAAGAGATAGTCCAAATGAAAGGAGGCTAATTTGAAGTGTGCTGATTATCCTGAATAATCAGGATAATATATAGGGAGTTTATAGCAAACAAACTAAATAGCACTCCATAGTTGTAACAGGGACCCTGTAACCCTAACCCTTTTTTTTGATAACTTTAATAACAGCATCAGAAATGGATGAACCTGAGCCATAACCTTTAGATGGTTTCTTAAAAACTGAGTATTGATCAAGGCTGGAAACATTAAACCCCAAGAAAAGCACAACATGTGGTTGTACAGCTCGGTTTCTGCTGAGAAAAAAGTAAACCACTGCATTCAAGTAAACGGAACTCCTGAGTTCAGGTGTCATCTCACCTGTCGCAGAAGAGGCAGGTGACAGAGACAGACGGACTGTCCTCCTCCAACCACTGCCACTGCTCTTCATCATCAGCAATATCATCATCATCCCCGTCAGAAAGCTCCGGCATCTCCTCAACTCCAACTCCATCTACGTCTGTCAACACAAAACCTCGTTAAGGCTGCATGTAGGAGCCACACAGTTTCTTTGGCAGTGCTGAAGTAAGCTAACGTTAACTTACTCGTTACTTTCCTCGGATAAGTTAGCATTAGCATTACAGCCGATATAGCTAAACAAACGGCTGCCAACACGCCGTGTAACGCAACTAAAGACGCAGTTCACTCACTACACACGTAGATTAAATCCTCGCTGGTCAAAATAAGAGCTCGGAGTTTTAATAGCTTCAGATTGTTTTGTTTGAATGAACTATTTACAAAACTCACGTGTGTCTGCGTATTCAGCCATGATGTTGCCTTGGTTTCAGTGGACTTCCTGGTGACGTACGGTGACGTAAAGAAGCGCCAAAAAGGCACTTCCGGATTAAAACCACGAGATGTCGCCAAGGTGATTTTTAATCAAACATATTTAAGTGTTGCTGTTTCCATTAACAGTCATCTGCTAACCTAGAACACCACCACTCTTACTTACTGATTGACAGGAAAAGCAGTAAGTCCTCAATTTTGAGACGCTGGAACCATGAAATGTTTGACTTTTTCTTTCCATGGAAAATAGCATGAACGCTTATCAATATAGTTGCATGTTAATTGATTGTTTAAGCTATTATACTGTTTGTTAAAGTCGTAACAAAGCCTGATATTTTAATCTCTTCGTGGAGCTTTTTAAGAGAAAGAAAATAATCTTAAAGTAGTAAGTTAGCTCAAAGTTGTATTTAAGTAAGTTTACTAATATAAGTGACATTCCACCACTGATATAATGCAATTGATTGAGTTAGATTACTTCCTGCTGCCATCTTTGTTTGGCTGAAAAATGTTTTTGTTCCTGCAGTTTAGTAAAAGTCTGTAATTGAGATGGAGTGTGACAGACTATTGTTTTAAATAGTTTGCTTAAAAATCCAGTATAGTTTACATGGTTGAAGTAGCTAAAAGTTGTGTCAGCTCCTATCCTTTATCACAATATAAAGATATGACAGAAAAAAAAAAAAAAAAAAAAAAAAAAGAAATTGGCATTAAGACGTATATATATATAAAAAAAACTATATAGGCTGCTCCTGACTACAGACTTATGTTTAACCTCTAAAGTCACTTCTAATCCATTCTGTGTTACTATAGAAGAGTTCTGTAAAATGAAAAACACAAAATGTAAAAGTTTTTACTGTTCTTTATTCAATGTTAGACTCTTTCTGGACAAACAGCTCTGGTGAGGGATCTGGGGAGGAGAAAAACCCAATTAAAAGGACATCTTAAAACATGAAACTGGACTTCTATGTTAATGCAAACAGATGTATAGTAGCTACAAAAACACATCCTCATAACCACACAGACATACCTTGCCAAAGCATTATGTGGCAGCGCAGTTTAAACTCCAGACTGATCCGGTTCCAGTGGACTCAAGACAACACCGTCACCTTTTTCTGAGGTTTGCAGAGAAACTGTAGAGGTTTTGTTTTGTTCCAAGGAGACGCCAACTTCTGCTGAACTTTCAGACTGGCCCTCGGGGTTTGGAGCCTGAGATACGACCTCGTCATCTTGGCCCTCTGATTGCACGGGTGACGCAGACTTGGTGCTCAGCTCTCCGGCAACTAAAGGAACAACTGATGCAGGAACACCTGTGGAGTTCAAATTAGTGGGGAGGGTTGTTCCAGCAAATGTTTGAATGGGAGCAATTTCCCTCTCTGATGAATTGGTGTCAGCAGGGAGATCATCATTAGCAGGAAGTCTTTGGAAAGGTTTGAATTTCCCCTGGACAGGGATTATCGCTCTCTCTGGTAGTAGAGGATGCCAGCTGCTGGGTTGGTTTTCTCTGAAATTGTAGTTGAGATTTGTCGGCCCCTCGCTTGATGCTGGAGGTCCGAACCCTAGTTTTGTTGAATCATGGCCAGAAGCACCCTGATTCTGTTTCACAGAACCAGCTTGGGCCTGCGTTTTGTTAAAACCAGGCCGGAGGCGGCGGGACTGGGCGTAACCTCTTGTTTCAGACATCACATCACTGCTATAGACCCTTGGACTCCACATTAGAGACGACATCTTCGTGTCAACTTTTCCCTCTGAACTGCTGGCAGGATAGTTTGTCCTCCTGTCTGTGGGTTTTAAAGCTTTTTGCAACAAGTCTGTTCTATCTCGGTTCAAGCTGCTGGGGTAAAAATGAGCAGAGTGAGATCTGGACTTGATAGCTTGGATATGTGGTCTTGCTGCACCGTTTACTGAATACATAGGGGTCTTTCTGTCATTGGGTCCAAAGCCAAGGGGAGCTTGGTTTACCTGAACAGGTGAAAAACCTCCTGTGGACTTAACTCTGGCATGATGGACACGGACTGGGGCCTGAACTGCACCAGTGGAGAATATTGAACTAGAGGTTCCTTTATGAATCTTCTTGCCACCAGGAAAAACTAATGTTTTGCTTCCAGAGTGCAGCACAGCACTTTGTCCTTGTGGAACTGAGGCCGAGTTAGAATCAGGTTTAAAATAGTTTGCATGGCTTTTAGGAACATTGGCATTTTGTGCTCCAGGATGGTAGCTGTGAATGTGTGAGGATTTAGAGCCAGAGGTGTGCTCTTCCTGAGCAGGGTAAGTGTTGCCACTTTGCCCTCTCTCCATACTTGATGTCTCATAAACATCTGCTGGGGTTCTGAAACTAGGTGGTTCACTCCAGCGTTTACGGTCTCCATTGTCATTGTGGACTCCCAGCGAGGCCGGTCCTGCCTGGACCAGTAGGACATAACCTGTTGAAACAAAACCAGGCAAGCCGTCCTCAGTTGTGTTAAGAATACACTTAAAGCTACTGGCTGTTAAAAATGCAGATTGACAGATCGTTCTATACCTCTCTGGGTCTTCTCACAATCTACATCTCCGACCAGCAACCAGAAACAAAGCACAGACAGCCTGCAGAGGAAAGACCAACACAGGTTAAGATCACACCTTTCCAGAGTATGTTTAGACCACCACAAGTATTCAACATGTAACATGATAATTTACCTGAAACAGTCTGTCGGTCTCATTGTTCAGCGTTTTTTCAGGAGCACCATACCCAGTAAACCAGACTCCAGCTGACCTGCTGGACCAGGCAGCACCAGTCCAGGCTCATATTGACGATGGCTAAGCAACGAGAGGCTGATCAGCTCAGCTGTTCCTCATTTTGGACTAATTGCAGCACGGCCATGCTGGAAACACCCAGAGCTGCAGGAGGAAGAGGAGACTGTATGCTTTCCTCCAGACAAAGCCACTTTGAGGTAAATCATCCTGTTTAATATCACTTCCTGAAAGGTAAATGTTGTTGTGTCTGTTTTGAGGAAATGTGCACACTTTATAGAAGCAGAATACTTGTTTAGGATGATGTAGCTGAAGGATGATACTGCTGACATGCTGGGGCTATGCTTGGATCAAAAAAGAATATTTTCAATTTTCAGTTTTTATTTTATTGAAGGGAAAACAATAAGATTTCAGTTAGGATTGTCTGTCTTGCTACAGAGATTACTTTAGATAGACTTTTCAGCTTATCTGACGCTGTATCTTTAAAAATTGTTTGTACGAACAATGTCATCAGACCTCCATCAGGTACCTTCTGTCAGCTAAGACAAAAGCAACAAAGAAGGTTCTCCAGAAATGTAGCAAGGCCAGTCGTGAAGTATTTTTCAGCCTTAGATTTTGTCTGATGGTCAAACTAAACTTCAATTGTAAACTACAGGACTTTATCTCTCTGATGAACTGTGCATTTGTGTGTACCAGAGTTTCGCCATCCTTTCAGGGAGTAAATGATGTCTCTGATTAACCTCCGGCAGAACATTTAAATTATAACTCAATGTTGGACCTCGCTTGTCTTGTGAACACATTTGCTGGCTGGCCTTTTCCAAAGCAGACATTTTGACTTGTCATCAAAGGAAAAGTTCAGGTGTTACTCATATGATTGGCTCTTGTTACATTCCAGTGTCCCGGTAAGCCGGGGCAGCAGGACCATTCAATCAGAAAAGGCTAAATGGAGGTCAGCCACCTTTCATTTTATTATTTTCACCGGTACTTTTTCTACTGTAACATGTCTGCTGTCAAAAAAGGTCAGCGATGAGCATCATGTGTCAAATATAAAATGTGCTTTTTATGGCTCCACCAATGTACAAATGCCTTTTTAAAAATGTATTAAGACTTAAGTTTTAAAAAATGCATCTGCTGGTTTATCAAAACGAATGATTAGATTATCATTAAATGATTAAAACCCTTATTTCTGTAGAGGAACAGGTCCCTATCATACTGGCCAGAGGGGCACAAGTTATAGCCACATTCAGTCACAAGGGGGCGCTGCAGGAGGGAAGTTTACTTGAATCTCAGCTTTCTAATGCAAGAATAGGACAATTAGAATAAAGTAGAATAATTTTTTTAAAAGAATAAATTGAAATGGAAAAAAAATAATTTAAAAAAACAGCAATGAATAAATCTATATAAATAAATGAATAAAACAAGACAAAGATCATCATCCATCCATTGTTTAGCAGTTAAAACCACTTAGCTGTAGAAACATGTAGACAGAAGTCATCAAAGTTTATTCAAAGTTGCTGCAATATATACTTCAGTTAGATATAGATACAGGATCTGAATGCTAATATTGATAGAACTCTTTTAGGAAAACAAAATCCTGAAGCAAGTGCACACAATAAAATATTTTTAATTTAATGAAAACAAAAAAAATAATTAAAGTCGAGCGTAGATGAAACTTTTAAACAACTTTAAGGCAGTTCCTCAGTGTTGTCTCAGAGCACAAATGGTGAAGCATGACAACAGTTCCCTGATGAGAATATTCCAATATTATTCAGCAGACATGAAACAATTTCAAGATTTTGGTAGCTTCACACTGGTTGTTTTCTCCACCAACAATCTAGCAGACTCACTACAGTCAGGTACATTCATAGAGGCGTCCTTTGGTTTTCTGACAATTGTTCAAAAGTTCATGGATACATTTTTCAAGTAATGTTAAAATCCTCTGACATGATGATGATGATGATGACACGATGTACTTCGTTGTAGTGTGTAGTTGTCTCTGTTTCTGCCTCAGATTACCTGAAAAGAGAAAATGAAATTAATAGTTTGGAGTCCCAGTGAAATTTGAACATCTGAAGTTCAAAGATTTAACTTTGCACAGGTTTGGTTTTAGAAAAAGAAATATGAATGTTGTGAATTTTTTATGTTTCTGTGGGGAATTCATGCCATAAATCTTTACCACAGCCATAAGAGGGCTGTGCCAAAACACTAGCTTGGATCATGAATTATTATGCTGAGATGAAAACTGTGGAAGCTGCTTAGTTTGATCAGATTTTCTCCCAATACACAAACAAACAATCTTAAGAGTTTTTTTTATAGAAACTAAATAAATGTACTTAGTCGTGTGTGATGTAAAAGTGCAAGCTGCCATTTACAAGTGTGTTTAAAGGTGTACTGTGTGGGTAGTTAATGCAGGTGAACAATGTTTGCCTTTCCTCCATAACTGACTTAGTAATAAAACTATTACTGCCATTTTACTATTGAGTCACTTATTAAACTGAACAACAGCCTGCGAGCCAGATGAATCCATGGACAAGGAGGAGTGTGATGAGCGGGGACCTCCTGCTGCAGGCAACAAAGAGGAAACTTGTACATTTGCATTCACTACCCACACTGCGGTTATACAAAATCAGTTGAAAATCAGCAATCAAGTATCCCTGTGAGTGTTTACCGGACGAGAGCATTAACACTAAGACGGAGACAAAAAACGAAATATTACTTGCATAAAAAAAAGTTTAACAACAAGCAGACAACACACACTGCCTTGCCAGTTTCCTGCATCTAATGTAAATGCTTTGGCATCCATACAGTCATCAACATTTATTTGGTGTCAAGGAGTCCAACATGGGTCCGTGTCAGGAGACATTACATAATACTACTTAATATTTTTCTCACCTCAGTGTATTTCCTGCTCTCTCTTATTTCCCCGCACTCTTCCCCAGACTGGCGATGGCTTTGTTCTCCAGGATCTCCGTCTTCTGCTCAGGTCGAAGCAGAGTGTTTGACACCATCGCTTTTGCCACCTCTTGGATTGGGACGGACATGGACGTAGAACCCACGGCAGAACAGGCACTGAAGAATGTCCTGGCCAGCCACTCGGCAGGCCGTTTCTCCTGCCTGTCAACCAGCAAAACCCTTTTGGAGAAAAACACAAAGGTATTGATGATTTAGAGGTTGTGTTGGGTTGGATCTGATTATTAAATACAACCACTTCACAAAGCAGACTGGGCATCATCCTTTTTTTTTTTTTTCCCACTGGAGTGATTAATATTGATTCTCCACTAGAATTAGTTAGAGAAGCACAATCAACACTTTGTGACATGTAAAAGGGTGTGATCACATGTTTTCCATGGTCTCTATCAGATTATTTTAATTTCACACTACACTATTATGATCCATCCATGACTTCTAACAAAGGTCACATGGTGGCACATTGACTTTCTCGGTCACAGGCCCTGAAACATGTACTTAAAGGCTCGATGTGTGAGATAAAAGCCAGAGTTTCACAGTAAAACATTCATAAATCAATCTGCAATATTACCAGAGCATGTAGAAATATCAGTACTGACGTGATGCCAAAGACGTCCATGTTCTGTGTGGCAGAGATATCTACTGACATTAGCATGCTGCATGCATGATGTTTGTGCTCTCCTTCTCTGGTGTCTTTTTATAATGTATGAAGGCATGAATGAATATGAGCATCAGCCGAGGTTTTGTTTTGCTCTGCTCATCTTGCCTTATAAACTAGCATCAGATGTCATGACCCGTCCAAACATTCCCACAATCCCATGTGTTTTGGGGTCATTTCCTGTGGCTGGTTGAGATGATGTTCACATGCCTGACAAAACGGCAGCTCAGTCGCAGGAGGGTGCAAATCTTGAGGCATTTCTGTGCAAATATTTGGTGTTGACAGGATGTCATTCTCAACTGTTTACACTACACACAATACTTCAGTCATGCATAATCTATTCATGTGTGTATTTTCTAAGTCTGGGGATGATATGTCGCGTCTCATGTGGTGAATATGGAAGTCTGTCTCATAAATTATTGAATTAAGTAAATCCGATCACTCACCCTGGTCTGTAAATGGCATATCTGTCAAAACCCAGCGCCTCAATGTCTGCTTCCACTTGTCCCTGGAAGTACAGCAATTTCATGTTGATTTTTCACATTGTCCAATGTCGTCATTGAGATTTAGTTGAAGAAGACTTCATCATTTAACACGCAGGAGAGAAAGGGAATAAAATACTTTGACTTTGAGGTAGAGGAAGTTGCTGTTTTTATCAGCTCCTCTGGAGGACTCCAGGTGGAACTGTGTGCAGCCTCCCGTCTTGGCCAGCTCTGCTGATTTTAGAACATAGTCGTGATCAACACGGACGAATCCATCCTGAAATAAACAGAAATAACAGAAAAAATCATTTGGATGGTGACACACAACCGTACCTGTAGCTGCAAAAAATTAGAATCACATGCTCATATTAAAATGAGTAAAGCTAGTCTGAACAAAGAAACAAAATAATGGGCTGGACAATTATTCTAAATGTTGATTATCATCTTTTCATACAATAATATTATGGTGTCTAAATGAGTGACAAGTAAAAAGTTTGCTGGAATCTATCAGAGCATCAGATTTTAATTTTACCTGAAAACATCCAAACAATAATAAATTTGACTAAAACAGGAGTTCAACATTTTTGAATGCCCTCAATAACAAATCAGTGCTGAGGTAAAGGAGTGATTATTATCATTGCAGTATTTATTTCTTCCATGACTCAAGCTAGCCGGCGTCACCTGCAACTCTGCTTTCAAAATGGCAGTGGCTGGTTTTAGAACATACGGCATGTCACCTGTTTCAACAGCCAGTCAGCTTGTAGTGAAGTCGGCCGGTCAAGTTAGCAAACTGTCAGGTGGTCAAAATGGGACGAGAGGATCAACTTATTCATTTGTTTGAGGAGTTAATTCCTGATTCTATCCAACAAAGTGTCTGTTATCCAGACACCTAATTCCTGATTGTGGACACCTCAAAGGTCATTATTATTCTGCAGCAATCTATTGTATACTGGTAATATTTTGCTAACATACAACAGTGAAATCTTAATGAATTCACCAGTAAAGTACCCACTTTTGTTCTTCAAAGTTTAACTTACAGCCCCTGCTTTCGCTCTGGTTGTTCCCAGGCAGCAGTAGCCAACATCATGGCCCTGAAAGGCAGCAGCGTAATCATCAAGCTTCTCGAAGTCCACCACCTCTTGAACCTGGAGACATAGAAAACCCAGTGTCAAGCAAAATATCACACTCAAGCTGACAGAGACAACTGACTAGAAAAACCACTAACCAGGTTTTCATGTGCTTGGCCCTCTAAGGTGAGCTGTCTCCTTCCGATGAGAGTGATCTTGGAGAAGATGTTGCGCTCCAGCAGCTCTTGAAGCAGTCGCCTGCCCGTCTCCCCAGAGGCACCGAGGATGAAACAGCTTTTGTTCTGCTGCCTGAAGTTTTCCTCCAGAGTCTCCATGTCCTCGGCCATGCTGCGTGCCAAAACAGATAGACTTGCTGTGTTAGCAGCCTGTGTGAATCCAGGTAAAGCTACATTCAAACAAAACATGCATTTTATGTATGTGAAACATAATGTGCAAGCATTGTGAACTACTTGGCAAAAGGCTTTCACGTTCTTATTTGGGAAATGAATAGGAGTCATTTCCTCTCTTCCTTGGTGTTGGTGAACGGCAGTAATCGAGTGTATAAAACAAATAATGACCGATAGTTGAGGCAATTGATGACGAATTTCTGAGAGGTTGAATCCAGTCCTTGCTTTGCTTTACAAGGGGAGTACTCCTCCATAAAGAAACGCGTCTTTAAATTGACGATTTTCTTAAAGGAGTTTGGTTTGACGTTCGCTCTTTACCAACACAAGGGGGACCAGGGGAGGACAGTTTCTTGGTTAAACACAATCTTTGCCTCTCTCCCACACAAACACACCAGTGGTCATTAGGTCTGAGACAACTATAGCTAACACTGAAACATTCGGTATATTCACATGTAGCTAGCTGTTGCATAACATGTAACTGGTGGCATATATCGGCTAAATTAACACCTAAACGTGCCAAATCCAGACTCTATCAGACACCCTCGCTGCTCCTTATCCTACCTGTTGTATTTAACCGGCTCAGGGTCGTCGAAATAAGCCAAAAGCGCTGCAATGACCACAATTGCGACAGTAAAGAGCCCAGTCACTTTCCCCAGAGTGGTTTCCAGTGGATTCATAACAGATATTGCTAGGAGCTGGACCACTTCCTGGTTTCTGTATCTCTACGGACGGTGATCTCTGCCTGTTTTCGCTGACAGGCTCACTAATGGTCGTCAATACACCGCTTGGTAGACGGCAATAGTTCACTAAACGACTGTTAATTGAATATTTTATTTAATTTGGTGTGCTTATAGTGGTAAACCCGGACGAAAAGGAGACCCTTAAGCGCCGTGGTATCATCCTCATTACGCTGCATGAACTGCGCATGCGCTGTTGAAATAAAATGTTTTTTAATGCTTCACCTGCCTTTGCTCAGAATTAGTGTCCATTTGTGGCACTTAATTGCTTAGTTAGTGTTGCCACATAGTAATCTAATTCATTAGAGGTTTAAATCCATCACCATTATCCCCCCAGTATCAAATTAATAAGCATATAAGTATGACAGGACAGAAAATCTTGGTGTAGCCTAAGTGTAAATATTGTTCAGTAGTCTTTTAAAATGAAGCCAAGTAAATTATTACCAGTGTTTTAGCTTCATGTATTGTTTCTGTATTATTGTGGGAAAGTATATGATCAAAGCCCAACCCCCTTATAGAAAATATAGAATTAACTCTACACAAACTCCACTGGTTCCTCTTCCATCCGGCCCAAGTCATCAGAGTTGAGAGCATGCAGACCATCAATAAAAAGGTTAGGTTTCATCTAATAATGATGTTCTTCTAAACTTATCAAATGCATGTAGCGAAGTACGGGTTTTGCCTCTGAATTGTAGTTTAGTAGAAGTGCATAGCAGAAAATGTAAATACTAGTATGTCAGAATTTCACTTGAGTAAAGATATTTATGGTTAGAAAGCATATTTGCTCCATTGCTGTTGTGTAGGGCATCATAATCAATCTTAATTGAAATGGAAATGAGAAATATTCTAAAGCAGTGCCCAATTCCTCTTGAATACAGCACTCACTACTTCAGTCTGTCCCCTGTGATTAGAAAAGTTAATTGCAGAAGTTAAGTTGCAGTTAACCAAGAAATCAAAACCCCTCTCTCTCTGAGACCATGTCCTCATAAGTGAAGACATTTTCAGTGGTACCATCAAACCCTCTTAGTTTATGAAGCAGATGAAGCTATTGATTAGACATTTTCTTCATTTCATTCATGTGAAGTTACAGCATTTGTAATAACTTCATTAGAATAATAAACCAGAGGCTGATCTAACAACAATCCAGTTTAAATTAGTTTAGATATTTTTATATTTCTCTCAAAGCAACTGCAGATTCAAACCCAAAACAAATCAACGAGCCTCAAAGTACATTTAAAACTCATTATAATGCCTCTACCATTCCTTTGTCTCTTAAAGCTGAATGCAAGCTGCTGTTCAGCTAGAATGGTTCCTAGCAAACTGGTCACTTCATACATGAAAAACTTATTCTACATAAGAAATCCTCTTTCACAGTATGCGTTTGATAGCCTAGTTTAAGGACAACTATATGTCTGCAAATTAGTTAATAGCTTCCAGTCATGAGGAGAAAGAGAAAGGCAGTCCAGATAATTATTAGCTTTCAGCGTAAAGAAAGACATGTACATATCAGGCACTGTACGAAAATCAGAATGAAAGGCTTTTGACCTTATTTTAGGATGCAAGGGATCCTCTCTCTCCAGATGAGTTGGAAACTTTTCTGAGGCGGCCCCACTTGTGTGTAATTTCGTCAGGAAATCAGTCTGGATTCGAAGTACGAATCGGACCCTGAAAAATGTCTTTGCCTTTTGTCAGACCATCAGGGGGTTTCATTAGCCAAAACCTCCACACAAAGAAAGCAACTCCAGTCACATGCAATGAATTCATCAACACCCCATGTTTTTAACACCCCTGCCACTTCGAACACAAGGCATCGACCCAATTTAATAGAATATGATGGAGCCAGGGATGATCCTCTAAAGATGTCAGCAGTAAGAGACAGAAAGAAAAGAGGCTGAGGTTGAGAGAAGAGGCCTTAAACTGGCACTCTGCTGAAATGAAATGTCGCCTCTTTGTTCCTTAGCCGCAGGTGCTAATTGGGCCTAGCTGTGGGGAGGAAAGCTGCCGCTGGGCTCCTGTCTGTCACACCTGTTGAGTCATTGTCTCTCGCATTGATCAGACAGGAAGTGGAAGTAAGAAGGCTTAGGCCACAGTGGGTGCGTGGCAGAAACGTGGTTCAATTTCCTTTTAGAGCTCCGCTGCTGGAGGTGAAAATGCCAATGGTGGTCAGTGGTCAATTGCGTTTGACCATTGATTAGCTTGCACTAAAGGACATATGGATCATAAAGAGTAGGTTTTCATTGGCTTGTTCAGAGTCTCTCTACCTCAGTCGCAGTCACTCCTTCATTTCCTCAACATTGCATAATACGTGTGATGTCTCCGTCCCCATGGTTCTGCCACACTTCACCTGAAGTCCTGTTCAGACACGATTAGCTTTTAGAACAACGGTGTGAGCAAATGTAAAATGAATCAGTGATGCATTGGTGTAGTTCTTCCACCTGTACACACAAATACTGATATGTTTTTGTGTGTGTTTGATTTTCAAAGTTGATTCTGGCTAATGCTAGCAGTGTACAAATGTAGCTGATAAAGAAATTTGCTAACAATAGTGGACAATGTTGTTGTCCTGATTGGAGAGCTGGTCGCAGATATCCATTTATTGTAATACATTTCAATGGTAATTAATCTCCAATGTGTTTTTATCGTCCAAATGATAACCGTTCCATGAATATTTCACTGCGGTTAAAGTCCAGTTGGCTGCCTGCTTTATCAGTAAAGAAGCACTTGATTTAAAATGTATATGTACCATGTCTCACATGAAAAAAATGAAACCCTGACTTGGATGCTAGTTTAAACAAAAAAAAAAGTTTAGTTTAATCTCAGCAACATGGCGTCTTCACAGAAAAATTACTAGATGTTTTACTGTGACAAGTATAGGTACTAAAAAAACCTCAGGTATGTAATGATTCAGATGATATTGTACACACTACAGGGTTTACCAATTGACATGTTTGATATTTGTGTCTAAATTGGTATTAAAACAAACTGACTGTACAAAATTACTATTTATTTCTCCCATTCAGCTGTTTCCAATTTTCAGCATTAGTTTTTTTTTCTCAAAGCATAAAACTAAACCGAAGGATGAAAATCTCATCTACATATTTTTGTAGCATTAAAGATAAAGAGCTAACCTTGATTGGAGCCTCCAAACTTTTCAGTTGGCCACAAACATGTTAAACTTTACACAGATTGGTATTAGATTTTTTTTGCTGTAGGACGCTGGTTTAAAACTGTAAGCTTGTTAGTATTTTCAGGTAGCAGCTGACGCCTATGAAAGTTCAAGGTGTTAATTGATGACATACGATTGCACCCTCTGGAATTGAACTAAAATCATTACATTTTAGGAGTCACAATTAAGTAGATTTAATTAGTGCTCCTGTCGGTTCTTTTAGGTCCAGTTTTTTTTTTATTTCCTTGAAGCAGACGCTGAAATTCTGTACAAATGACCGAGATGAGGACAGTGAAAAGAATCTTAAGACACTCATGGTTGAAATTTTAAGCATATTTGCAAATGAAACATATGTATACATGCATGCCTACATATACACACACACACACACACACACACACACTCAGTGACACACAAGCTGTACAGAAACATCGCTTAAAGCTTAAAGGGCCCCAATTCCACAGACTCTGGAGTGTGATGCTAATGATGGAAATTAATGGAGCCTGACAGCACAATCTGCTGCCCATTGTCTCCCAATAAACAGCTTTACAGTCCACATGAGCCACAGAGGGGACGGGAGGTTTAAGCTGAGACGGTGAGAGCAGGAGACGGGCAGGGTGGAGGGCCAGACCTCAGGGGAACAGCGCTGATCCTGAAGTGGGGATTAGCTCAATTAGAGAGGCACTGTCTGATCAAGATGCAGGGTTCGGTGGTACCTATGATGTATTTGTGAGCGGGGCCTCCATCATTAGAGCCGACTGTTGCCGTTATTTGTTGCTGTGTCTGCTGATGCAGCTGGTGTGAACAATAGGCTAGATGATGCCTTTTGCTTTTTTGTGACCTTCTGCTCAGATATCCATTTATTGTAATACATTTCAATGGTAATTAATCTCCAATGTGTTTTTATCGTCCAAATGATAACCGTTCCATGAATATTTCAGTGTGGTTAAAGTCCAGTTGGCTGCCTGCTTTATCAGTAAAGAAGCACTTGATTTATTTTGCCAAGTGTGGTGCATAATTTGTCATTAAAAAGATGATTTTTAGCATTATAAAAGCCATTCACTGATTTTACCTTCACCCTTTGAAGAATAGAGTTAGGAAAGTTTGCTGTTATTTAAGGTAGACTAGTGGTTTTTATCAGGTTTTCTACATTGTTGTGTATACATTAAAATGTACTTTTTTTTTAAATACAATTTCATATACATAAACAAGTATTTGTTACTTTTTGTTGACTTTTAAAACAGTTGATATATAGAAGTAGTGTATACAGTATGTTAAGTTGTCATACAGTACAGAAGCAGTTCAGTTTCAATTAAAATCATAATAATAATGATAATAATGGAACCTCAAAGAAAATTTAAAGGGGAAATCAAAAGTTTTAGGGGTTAAAAAGGCCATACCAGCTGCCAGATCCTCTGATCAGCAGTGAAAAAAGCGGCACAATAAAGTACCTTCACAGTAGGACAGGGGCTCAGAGTCTTCCTCAGGCTTGGCTTTGTTACAGGCTCAGACTGGAGGCTCAGACCTTCACAATATGTTCGATGCGAAGCAGAGTATCAGCGGTGCTCTGAGGAGCTTTCCTGCTCAAAGAGCCGCAGCTAAGCAGCAATGAGACCTGCTTTTCCTCCTCTGAGGAACAATGAGCTCATTAAAGGAGCAAACAGATTATCACTGTTTTTCAATAAAGGGTCCTAAAAAGAGTCTGGGGGACCTGGCAGCTCCCAGCAGGTAGAGATAAGACTACACTTGCACATCTGGCCAACCTGCTGCTAACTACCACGTCTGTCAGTCCATGCCTGTTTCAGGGTCTTACATTTGCATTCATTTATTTCATTTTCCCCTCATTTGTGCATTCAAATAAGACTTCACATTTAACCTAATTCAGAAAACACAAACTTTACAGTATGAAGCCCAGCTTGAAATAACTGCTTTCCTAAATACAAAGCCATGGATGTGTTTGTGTGGTGTTAAATGAAAGCTGTATGTTTACCGAGATTGAGTTGCTGTTTATGAAGTACAACAACGAATTACAAGATTTATTTTTTTTTTTTTAATAGTTGTGAAGAGCGGAAAGGAGAGAGAGCAGCGTGTACTTACCATAAGGAGTCATGACAACATGCCAGCGCTGGAGTAAAGTCTGACAGAAGTCATCATCACTCTGAGGTAAGTGAAAAAAGGCTCTGGGGTTTTACATTTCTTAAACCAGTTAGAATCTCTCAAGCTCACATGACACTCTGCATCTATGTACCTGTGTGAGGGCCTGTGCCCGGTGTAGCATAAACACAGCCACTCCCAAATCTGCCTTGCTTGTATCTGTTTTAATGGTGCTCAACCTGCACTAAGATCTGGTGTACTTTATAGCGTTACTTTGTTTAAATGACCTTTACTGAAATGTTATCATGACAAATCATTAATCAGCCGTGTGCAGAGTTTGCCAAAGGGGAGTTTATTGCGATATCACATATCTGTTGAGTCAGACTACCATCAAAATGCAACTCACCTGAATTAGAAACAAAACTGTTGCCATGTTACCTGACTTTAACTTTATAATTTTTGGTTACCTACAACTCTGATGTATAAAGATTAAACAGGTGTAAACACTGCAACAAAACCTTGGCTATAGAAAGAGTGACATTGCCGGCCAAAGAGATCTGAGGCTGTATAACCAGTTTGATTGATATTGAGGGATCCTGGTAAGTCCTATGAAAGTTGTAGACCATCACATATTTAGGTGCTTTGACCAGCAATGCTGCAGTCTAGCTCATGCTTTGTTTCCTTACAAATATGTCCTGCTGTCTGTGACCACATTGCATTTGATCAGCGACTCTGAAACCTAAATGACATTTTTCCTCACGTGCGTGTTTGTGTCTACTGGAAGTTGTTTCCTCACCAAGTGTACCGTAGCCTTTGTTCTACTGCTGAGCTGCAAACCCTCGTCTGAATGGATGTGTATTGGCCTGTGAGTCCTTTTCATCGTGGCTTTGTTAAAGTCAGCCAACTAGTTGACAGGAGAGTCTTTTTTTTTTTTTTCTCTGTCCTGCTAACATTAATCAAGTTTTACTAGCCATTTTCAATATTATATATATATTATATAATATAGTTACCAGGTATGTTTGTCGATTTGAGTCAAATATGACTTTTGCGCACAGTTTAGGACACCCAAAGGCCTAATGAAATGTCAATATTTATGATTGGTTGTTATCAGCATTTCATTCTCACTCCTCATTCTTCTCATTGGGTAACATGAAAGGGATTGATGATCCGTTATGATGAGACTTTCCCAGGAGAAAATGAAACTTGAAACAGTTAAATCTGTACGGTGTTGTATGGGGGTATAATAATGGCATAATACACCAAAGCCTCTTAGTGGATATTTGTGTTTGGCTTTGAGTTTTCACTATCAGATCTATTTGCTGTCTTAAATCTCCCTATTGTGGCAGAACGAGTGAAGCTTAATGACTCCTTTGAACCGCCGACATCCCCGGCGGAATGGCTTCGGGAATGTCAACCAACTAACCTTTAGTCTCTTTCCCACATCCAGCAACAGTGAAGGGCATGTAATACCCATTTTTCAATTCCTGTCCACCACCTACATTCATACGCTGAATCGTTTTGCCCATCGCACATGCAGACGAGGAGCAGTCATTGTGACAAACAAGACAAAATGCAAAACACAGCATAAGTCATGTGTATTGGTTAAGAGCATGAGGCCTTTGAGCATTTTAAAAAAGACTTAAAATGCTCGGTGGTGATGTTTGAAATGCTTGTTCGCTTTTCTTATTTCCCAAAGTGACATTTGGAGACACATCAGACTGAACAGGTGCAGATTTAAGCAGCCAGTCGTCCCAAACTACAATATTTGATAGTCATCTAAAAGAAAATAATGATTACATGTTCATTTCTATTCATTCAAGCTTTCTTTAACATTTTCTACAAATTTGCTGTCTTCAATTACATGCCTAGAAAATCTAAAATCTCTTTTTTTGTCCCAACACCGTAAGAGTTCAGCTCAAGTGTCATCTGGTGAGGATCTTGGTTGAAGGATGAGGGCCACAATGATGATATTCTGTCTCTATCTTACAGTGATAATTGGTAATTCAGGTTTTTATTTGAAATGTTTGGAGTTTTGTCCAAACACAAGCATTGAAAGCAGTTGCACTTTAAGTATTTCAGTTTTTAATGTAGTAATTTGTAATTAGAGGTTGGTGCTTTGAGTTATTTTTATGGAACTGTGCATTTATTTGTCATATTTTGACACATCTAGATCAAGTAACATCAATACAATTACAGAATATGAGAAATATAAAATATGTACAGATCCATTTTTAAAATGAAAACTGTACAGTTTGCGCAGGAAAACTGCAATAAAGTGGTGCAGAGAGTTTAGATGAAGCAGTAAACGTGCCTATACGATACATTTTCTGCTAATGCACAGAGGAGTCAAATATTGCATGGATGAGCAGAGAATACACAGAGTCAGATATTGATGCATTGGAGCTTCTTTTCTTTTCTTGATCTTGATTGAGCAGACATACTGGAGGTCTCCCCAGATGAACAGATATGGAGGTATGTCAGCTGGGGTCCTGGGCCTTGTTGATGAGGCAGATGGGAAGAGTACCTAACATTGCTATTGACATGTTTCCATATGTTTTTGTCTTCAGATGACTGAATGAGATTTAATGACAGATGCTAGCAGCTAAACAAGGCTAATGGTCATTCCTGCGCTGCTACATTTGAGACCTTCAGGCATATTATTGTTTTAAGTGCAGTCAAAAAGGATAATTATGTTTATTGCCTTTCAGATCTTATTTTCACTTTAGTCCTCAATATTATCAGTAATAACACCATACAACTCAAGTCGATTGCTGAGATTTGACTAAATGTTTGGCTTATTTACAACCTGTGTGATTGTCTGATTGTGGTTTCTCGTCCTATTGTGCTTCCTTCTAGCTTCCTTCGGCTTCCTATGTGGCAAATACAGTGTTATCATGGGAATAGTGGCCCAAACCTTGAAAATAAGATCCAAATTGTAATTGACCCAGAAATATCCTTTCATTGAAACATTTGAAACATTTCATTGAACATCACAAAGGGAGTTTGGTTTTCTCACTTCTGCGTTCCATCTCCCCAACGACGAATTCTCATATTTATATACTTAATGATGCTTTCTCAGTGTGGTGCTGCTGTGTCTCCTCCTCTTACTCTGTCTGGGCTTCTTGCTCTTATAAGGCCAGTTGAGTTTGTCTCTTGGATGGGCCCTGCTGTCCGGTGGCCTACAGGGAAAGTGAAAGAGGGGAGATCATGTCGGATCATAACGGACCCACCACAGCACAGAGACCTCCCTGCCGATGAGCAAACACAGATACAAATGGCAGAGCTGGCTGGACAATCACTCGATGAATGGAAGCTAATTAGCTGCAGTCTAATGCCAGTTTACTAACACCTGTATTAGCGTGCTCGCTCAGCAGGGAGTCAGGGCTGGCCAACAAGCGCTAATCCCTCATAAGCCCAAAGTACTCCACCCAAGAACTGGCATTAGCATATTCTGTTTTAGCCAGCTGTTGCCAACCTACAACCAGAGAGACAGGCTTCCACAGTGATGGGTTAATGAAGACGAGGAGGAAGATTTTAACAAGTTTGTATTGGGTTACCTGTGTGTTCCCATGAGTGTCAGGTTCCCCCTTTAGAGCATTAAGACTTTTCCCTTTACTTCCATGCTCTGATACTGTGAAATTAGAATATGACGGCACTCTTCCAGAAGAATCAGGTGCGATAGAAACTCAACCATAAAAAGTTCGAAGCTTGTTTCACCGTTACGTCAACTTGAAACATCCATGAAAACATGTTCACGTTTTAAGCTCTGGACCATTCCCTGGATCCTCTCCTTTATCATTTTTCTCACACCTCACAAACCTGCAACATTTTCGAGGCCCCTGGGAACCCCGCCATGTATATGTGTTCACTTTCAGTCTCATTCCTTTGCACTTGCGCTCTCCCATCCTCTCCCACTGCTTGGGTGGTGGAGTGATTACCCAGTAGCCATGTGTGTATGAAGACAAGTGCGAGGCCCGTGTGTGTGTAAGGGATTAGCAAGCTTTAGCATTAACATCATGACTGGACTGGCTACATTCCCTCACTCCGCTAATAATTTGAGGGGAGGAGAAAGCGGCTGGTCCATTAGCTCAGTCTGTTTGCTCAGGAGTTGGCCGACTCTGATCCCCTAATTTCTCTCACTGATTCCAAGAGGATCTCTGGCTTTTGTGACAGAGGGATGGGAAGATAAAGGATGGGACTGAGGGGCACATTGATTCAGAGATCACCGTCCTTGGGACATTCTGTACACTTACCAAACTAATCAGCGTGTGTAAACACAGCAAGACATGTTGAGGGCTGGCGGCTAAAAGGCCGGGGTCTCCGGGGTTGATTAGGAAGAGCTGTTGATGGACCACACTCAGTGTCAGCGCGCTCTGATCTGCAGACCACATGCAGCTTGGCTCATGTGTCGCTCTGTTCTGACTGATTGTGGGTGTTTAAAGAGGATCAGAGTGAATCTGTTGTGGTCTCTGGTGGATCTGCAAAGTTTTGAACATATAAATTAGCTGTTTGCTGCTGCTCCAGTAGTGCCAGTCATAAGATAACGGTTATGATTTACGTTATTATGGTTTGCCAGACTGCATGATTTGGAAGAAAATACTGCAAGAAAATTAATTTGGACTTTTCTCTTTTGTGCAGTGCCTTATCTATGCATCTTTTCTCATATATTCTACAGAAGCCCTAGAAAACTTCAAAGTTGATGACATTTTTAGTGACGAATATCTGACCACTAATTGTGTGGTGAAAGGTCTGTGCTGGCCAACTTGTCTCAGGGTTACTCAAGAAATGAGGATATGCAGGAAATGGGATGAATCTGCACGCAGTTTCTCTCCCTAAAGTCAATATCATGCATTTTTATTCATGTAAAAAGCTTTCTGTATACATCAGCAAGAAGTCGATGATGTTGCTGAGAAGAATGTTGATGAAAGCTGACAGCAGTTTGTTTACATAAGTGTGTGATGAGGGCACGTGTTTACTACTCTGGTCCGCTGGTCAGATGAGTTTTCCTGGTCCGTCTCACTGCAACATGATGCAGAATGCATCCTCCGCTGAAGCTTTTTGAGTCAATTATTATTCTCTTGTGTTTGTGTTTTTGAAGCACATAAAACTGGCTCCATGCTTCTCCTTTAATGACCATATTGTATAATTGTTGGAGGGTTTTCGGTGTGTGAATTTACCCCATTTGATTTATTTGGCCAGGAAAGAACAACGGTGATATGTGAACTCCAAAAACTCCCAAACTGCACAAATTGCTTGAAAGTGTGAGTTTCTGCTCCCTTCCAATCAAACTGGTTTGAATAAGGTGTATATTATCTAATTCAAAAGAAATGACAATGTACTTCATATTGTTTTTTTTTTTTCTTTTCTGAAACAAGTGGATTAATTCAGTCAAAATGTGTTTACACACCCCGGCTCACTTTTAATTGGGCAGAACAAACATAAATGAACCAAACATAAATATGAAACGGTGGAAATTTTGTGTGAACCAAAGAAATTGACCCACAAATTCTAATCAGTCTTGACACAAGGGGCTTGTATTATAATAACCCATCAATCATCAGGTGCTGAGATGCGTCCCAGGGGGATATTCTACTGTCGGCACACTATGACTCAACATAGTCTTCATTTTAAGTGGACATCAGATCAGATGTCACTGTCAATTCCCCAAAGCCACGACCTCTTCTAATACCACTCACAGCCAATTAGGGGACGTAATGGTAGCAAACCTTCAATGGCAATGCACAGTTGCTAGTTAGAGCTACACATGCTGTCCTGCTAGCTGCTGTCAGTGGGGACAGAGGCTAATGGGCAATCACAGGGGGGATTATGTTGCAAATCAGCCCCGATCCACGGCGCTCTACTGGGGATTCCTGTCCAGTGCAGCCTGATTTTGGAGCTTATGATCCAGTAATGGGTGCTTTGGTGGAGATCTGAGAGGGCCCTGTGGGAATATGGTGTCAAACTGGCCCAGGCTTCCTCAGGCAAAAAAGCCGCTTTGATAGGCAAAGTAGCTGGGAATGGAGAACATGGAGGAACAGGTCCCTGCAGATAGGATGTGTCACTACTAACTTGTACACAAGCAGCTGACCCCTTGTTGATACAGCTTGAACAGACAAACTTCTTTTCAGTGACCGTGGCTGTTTTTTGTTTCTTTTCTTTGAAATGTTTTTACGTTGTTGGTCACTGAAGTGAATTAACACTGATCTAGCCTAGTTGTGTGTTTAGATGCATTTTATTATCATTTCTTTAACTATTAAATGAATTTGTGTGAGAAGTGAGTTAAGTGTATTCAACAGTCTTCGCAGCATCATCCACATTCCTGTTGTCCATCCACTGAAGCCTGTAACACGGTGCATTATCGGCACCACTTTGGACTTTGTGTGTTTCATGTTTTGTCTTTGGTCTGCAAGATGTTTGTGTGTTTGGATTTGGTTTTATTAGCTGATGTGATTTTGGTATGGATTTGAAATTCAGCTGATTAGAAAGATTTAGCGTCTTCTGTGGTAATTTAGTGTAGTGGACTGCCAAGTTTACTCCTAAACAGCATTGCACTCACAATGTATTTTCTTGCAAAGGCAAAACAAACGGCTGCAGCTTTGCAGGGTTATTAACCCTGTTTTTTTTTCATCCCAAGTCTTTATTCTTTGATGAACTTTTAAAATCATCAATTCACTGAAGAAATCCCCTTTTTGTAAGAGACACACAGACGCACAAATTAAAACAATCACAAAAATAAAAGCCATCGAGCAAATGCTTCCACATGAGAAGTCCGTCAGTGGAATGGCTTTCTCTAACGTCAGCTGGTTTTGCAGTTACTTTCATGCGTAAGATTGATCTTCCAGACAAGTTCAGAGGGTGTAAGGAACCTTAAAAGCTTCCCTATCCTGATCTATTGTCGTGGTTATTGGCTTTGATTTCGACCGTGGATGTCAGATCTCTTGGCAGTTTAGATACAGTAGTAATGTCTTATAAATGAAAAGTAATTGTGCAAATGCTCTCTTTGTACAGTTCCTACATGAACCTGTTCAGAGGGGTCACATGTGTCCCCTCTTACCACAAAGCAGAATGCTGACATGATTGAGAAATTGACCATGATCATCTCTCATTGCTTCTTATTGATCACTATAATCCTTTAAAGGGAACACCACCCCCAGTCAGTGTGCATACTTGTGTAGTTTGTGTGTGTGTGTGTGTGTGTGTATGTGTGTGAGGGGTGTTTAGGCTGAGTTACGGGGATTTATGCCGTCTGTTCGTCCTGTCAGCGGACGGGTGGGTGTATGGTGAAGAATGGTGAAGGCAGGTGGTGTGACTAAAGCGAGGACTGGACCGAATTGGGCGGATGCAGGCTTTAGCTGAGGGAGGAGGAGATGGGACAGGGGTGTCACCAGTCGACAGGGCCTGTCCGAAACAGTGCTGCGCACCACACCCACCCAACTGTTCCTCTTTTAGCACCCTTCTGCCCGTTTCTCCCTCTCTCCTTCTCTCACTCTCTCTGTCTCGCTTTATCTCTCTCCTCTCCTCCTCTTTTCTTTTCTTTTCAAAATGCATTGTTAACAAAACGGTTTACAAACCCTGGCTGGTACATTATCCACGACCGCCTCCTGTGAGATTGATTTAAGCAAATGGATTCAGAAAGGGAGGGGGGGGTATTGCATGGAAAGGATGGAAAAGGAGAAAGTGAAAAGGGGTGTGTTCCTCGGTGCAGCAGCTTTACAAAACCACCACATGGGCCACGTTGAATATTCCCCTTTCTCTCGCATTTTGAGAAGCCATACATTAAACGCTCATTATACAGCCTTTATGTGCAAGAGGAGGCTGTGCCTCTGTGAGGGCCGAGCGGCTGAGGATGGACTATGATCTCCCTGCATATGCATGCATGGAGCATCTTTAGAGGCTTTCTGACATGTATGATATCATCATGACCGAGAGATTTGACTTTCATAAAGCCAGACTCAGGAAAGGGAGGGTGTGTCTATTGCAAGTCTAATTTTTACGGTGCGAATCAGATTGTGTGTAATGTTTAATAAAGTTGACTTTTCAGGTCGCTGGCTTTTCTCGCAAATTGGTACAAGAGGGAGAAATCGGTGATCTGTGAAGTTTAAAAACTGCACTCAAGTCTTTGACAGTAAAATGTTTAAAAGACAGAAGTACAATGAAATCAAAGTGGCAAAAGTTACTACAAACATGTAAGAAAAGCTTCCAGCTTCTGTTTTTATTAGTTTCACAATTAAAAAAACTGAAAAGCCCAGAAGTTTGAGTGTGTTGGTCCTTACTGGCCTTTATTCTCACACACACTCAAAGAGGACACACTTCAGCTATGGAATATTTTCTTTCACTTTTACTTTTCATTTGACTTTTTAACTATATCATTTCACTTTCAACTCCACTTTCACAGTCCTCTCTTCTTTTTCCAACAATAGGATCCCTTTCTAGAGGTGTGTGTGTGTGCGCGGGGGGGGGCAAAGGTTGAACTGGGCATCCTATCATGATAAATCACTGGTTAATGAGGAGTCCATTGTGTCCCCTCACATTGTGTCCCCCTCCTCTCCTCCTCCTCCCCTCTCCTCCTCCTCCTCCTCCTCCTTGTGTCCCTTAGACCGCTACCTTTGGGTTGTTAAGCTGACACAGATAATGAACTGGCCGCTTTGAACTGTCCTCACAATATTGACTGGTTGCACACAGCAGATGTCTCGCTGGCAGAAAGCAACTGGTAAAAGCACATTAGGTTAACAAAGAGAGCTTTGCTTTGCCGGGGTGGGGACTGGAGAGGAGGTGGCAGAGGGGTCTGTGTGGGTGTGATGTGGGGTGGGGGGACGGAGGGACGGGAGAGCAGAGGGCAAGCTTCAGAGTTGACAGATCTGGGGGATTATATCAAAACAACACATTTGTCGATTATATGAAGAAGAGAAGAAGCGACAAAGAGAGAACAAGTTTTTGAAAGAGTATCTTCACAGGATTGCGTCGTGTTATGAACATGCTTTGCATGATAATCTTTTTAAGTTGTGGTAAACAGTTAATCCTCAAGTGTAAACGGTAACCAAAAAACCAAAAAAGGACTTTTAAGCATTAAATAAAAATCAAAAATAAATTGAACTGCATTTGCAGCAACAGGGTGAGTGGACAGGCCAGTGTCTTTCAGCTCCTTAAGTACTAGTCATGTAGTTGACATTTTGTTCAACTATTTTTTTTTTAATGCATGCTTTACAGTTTTTAATATTTTTAGTTGTACTTTTTTTGACAGTTCCAGACAGAAGGTTTCCATTCAATTCTGTATGGAAATGAATTGGCAAACTCCAAAAACTTGATGGAGTTGCACACTGAAGTCAGTCTGAAGTCAGATTTTGTTGCATCAACACAGAGTGATAATGGAGTTTAAGTGCATGTTGATTTGCAAAGTCTGCACCATCATCTCTTATCAAATGGTTAAAATATAACTCCAACTGGCTCAAACGCAGCAACTTGGTTTATAAAGTAGTGATGTAGAATGTGCAGAACCATTGGTGTGGTCCTTCTTTGTAAAAATAACGATTTTGCTCCGATGAGTTCCTTCATTTCATCCATAGACAACAAAATGATTAACTTCATTTTCAGTCTCCCTCTTGTTATTGTTGTTCAGTGAATGCAGCGCAGCCTGCGAGCTGACTGGTTTCTTTCTGGCAGTGGGACGGGTGTCTAATGGGTCAATAATAAGCCGTGACTAACCGTCTCCCTGAGGAGCAGCTTGGCCAGACACACACTCACAGAAAGCAGCAGAAAGGTATGAGCCACCAACACTGATTACCATATAATTGCAGCCATTGTATTTGACATGGAGAATTAGTAGTCCGCTAGGTGGCTAACTGGCCTTTTATTCAGCTTTGGACTGGACAAAAAAAACACACCCACACACAGCCACAGACATACACAACTCATACTGGATGGAATATGCATTTATGTGCACACAATTATCTGTGCTGTAACAGTACAAAGCCCTGCATAGAAACCTCAAATCTACAAAATTTGGAACTAATCAACAAAGAAAAAGCTTTTGACGACGGTTTGTTGTGAGTTTATGTGGTGGTTTTATGCCCATAGGATGAGAATCTTTCTTGCTAGAGGCACATTATATCGCTCGATGTACTAGACGTTTGATGCTCTGAGGGGGCAATAGTGAACATGATTTAGATAGTTCAAGGTAATAATTCACTAACAGAAATCTTCATGGAAGAGAGAGCATCATTTCATTCAAGGAATCTGATAAATGAAGTGAATACCTCTCAGCTTCTTTAAGGATTACCCTTCTGCCTTTGTCACCTCTCTCACACCTGTTTCCATTGAGCCACTGCACAGAATCAAACTGGAAATTCAGAGAAACATCTTTGGTGTTTCAGCGGCACCATTTTAACCATCTGAGTTCAAGGATCAGTGTTCATACACACTGGATAATCTGCCATGGCCTATTCAAATTCCTCCTTTCCACTTTGAAAATTACACACGCCGCCAGTTGTGAAGTTGTGAGCTTTTCCCACAAGGAACCACGTCCTCAGACTTTGAGGCACGGAACAATTTGATTTGGTTTCTGGCATACGAGTCAAGAGGGTTAACAAGACCCACTGCCATGGAGTCCCTTCACCCCACGTGTGGCTAAACGATCACTTCCCAGCGCGCCTCACATCGCAACAAATCTCTTTTCATGATCACTTTTCACTCTTTCTCTTTCTTGCCTGACTGGGTCTTTTTAAACTGAGAGGGAGAGGAGAGAGAGTCAGGGAGAGAGTTTCTTTCCCTCTTAAAGGTTTTGTGTGAGGACGGCTGAGTGAGCGTCCATTATAGAAAAGGCCCAGACCACCACTGGATGACCCTGCTAGGAGCGACAAAACCCAATTGGTCACGGCCGCCAGCAGCTAATGGGCCAGAGAGGAATAGCCCTGGGTGGGTAATGACTGTATTCTCTGGCTTTTTCTTTACGCCCTTCTGGTGCCCTCGTACCCCCCACCTTACCCCAGCGGCCACCAGCCCCGTTCCCTCCCTGTGCCCCTGCAGCCAACCCTAGGTGCCCCCCTGGCCTTCTCTTCTAGTATCATCTACACTAACATCTACACAATGCTCTTGGTCACAGTGTCTGTCTGTGTGGTGCACTTGGCAACAGATGCTGCAGACAGCTCAGGCAGAGGAAATCAGAAGACCATATGTTTGGATGAGACATGGTCCTCCTGCTTTTCCCACACAGCAGAGCTTGATGGGGGAGTCTCTCTCCAGCAGAAATTAGGACTTTCGGTGCATTGAGTCTGTGAACTAAATGGGTGCATTCAACCCGAGTAGGGCCAAAGAATTTTTAGGGTAATAAGGCTGTGTTCAGACAAACAATAGCGCTCGACACCAACAAGTCGCCATACCTGAAGGACAAAATAAGTTGTTCTGTCAGTGGCTTCCAAAATGACTTGTATGACTTTTTTCATCTGCCACCTCTACCGCTAAGATCTGGTTAGTTTTAGGCAGCTAAAGCTACATGGATAAAATCAGAAATATATCCTGGTTATGGTTTAAAAAAAAAAAAAAAAAAGAAATCTACGTTAACTGCAGATCTGTGACAGGATACTCGTATGACCTCCATATCATGACTTACCACCTACCACATAAAGTACACTCTACTTCCCAAAGAGGCCCTGAATGTTGCCACTGGATGTAAATTGTGTCCTGCAGAATTGTCTTATGTGGATGTAATGATGATTCTTAGGATATTAGATGACTGTGATGGCTGTGATGGTGTTGATGTGTTGCTATACAAACACAAAAAGTCCAGTTTAAAAGCACAGTAACTTATAATAGTACATGGCAGGTTTTAAATTCAAGCAATATTTCCCTAACTAAAATCAAATGTGTTGGCTAAATCTAACTTTACTTTATTTGCCATAACCTTAACCTTAACCACGCTAGAGTTGCCATGTGCAGACAACACAGCATTACAACAACATTTCAGAATTTCCTCCCGGGGATCAATAAAGTATTTCTATCTATCTATCTATGACTCGACAGTCAAATTTGTATGCTCCAAGGAGGCCGTGATGAATTTTTTTGTTTATGTAAAATAGTGTGGGAGCATAGACCCATAGATATTTCTATAGATATTTCATTATTTCAGTATGGATGACCCTGTAAAAAAGACAGAGAAAGCAAATTCTGGACAGTGAGCCAACAGCTCAAATATAGATATCTTGCAAAATGAAGTAAAGTAAGTAAAATAAATTAATAAATTCTGGAGTATATCACTTGGTATTTGATGGTTTTAAATTTGAAATTGGTCGTAATGTTCCAAAGTCAGACTTCCATCGTAGTTATTTTACTCTTATTAAACTTTATCCCATTATTAAAACCCATCCTATGATTAGAAAATCATAACAAGACGCACCTTGGAAGATGAATGGCTGTGTTGAAAATCGGAGTGTCCCAAGCCAATTGTAATGATTAGTATCAGGGCCGATCTAGATTTATTGTTACTGTTCTTTATTTAAAATTTAAAAATTTAAGATATAACTGAGAGCAGGAGTCTACAGTGCAGCATTTATCTCTATATGAGTGTGTGAATTTCCAAATTATTTGGTAGCATCAGTAATTGAACACAATAGATGACTATCTGCTATCTTCAATGCACAAAGCACCGAAGTAGCAGTTTCTCGATTTTAGCTAGCTGATCTTTTAGTCGATCAATTGAACTGATAAACATTGCCTGCAGTGATCTTAACCAAGTTTTGCTTTAGTATGCCATCAAGTTACTCACAGACTTAAAGCTTATTGATGGAAACTGCTGTCGTTGGGTTTGTGTGTTCTCTGAAAGCTGGTGTCTACACACAGCCGACGGTTGTTAATGGGGAAAAAGAGAACTTCTTTTCTGTAGTTCCAATAACTCCAAAAATGTGAGATATTTATTCTCTAGTGGATCGCATCCTGTCAGTTTTAGGAGTTCAAGTCAAACTTTCATCCAGATCATATTAATTATTAAAACTGGTTAAATCTATAGTTTTGAATCAGGACTTCCAGTATTTGCATTAAGTAGCTCGTGAAAAATGAGGTGTGTTGAATCTAGAAGGCGACACGTTATTTCAATGTGTGTCAGATACATATTCAGTCATCATTTAAACATTTGGTTGGTTTGGCAGATACCTAATATCAAGTTGAAAACATTTTTTTTTGTTTAGTTTGGTCAAATAAAAGTGCGGACTCTGGCTGGAGGAGATAGTCGCTTATTTGTGAAAGTGAAGTTGACGATAAGGCACTTATTGGCAGGACAGTTGTGGAAGCTGGGTGGTGGTTTAGTGGTTGGCAGCAGATAGGAGGGGTTGATGGAGAGGAGGGGGAGGAAGAAGAGGAGGAGGAGGAGGAGGAGGAGGTGGTGGTGGTGGTGGTGGGCAGGTCACACTGGCTCTATTCATGGCCTAAGACAACACCACACAGAATGATAGACTCCTCAGGATTGTTTGTCCCTCACGGCCCATTCTCCCTCCTGTCTCCCTCAATGGCACCCTTAGCCGCACATGAGAGACTCTCACAGGTACCAGAGAGTGTGTGTGTGTGAGTGAGCGAGGGAGAGAGAGAGTGTGTGTGTGTGTGTGTGTTTGAAGGGTGGAGCGGGGTGGTGGAGGTGGGGTTGTATTTTAGAGATAAAGCCTCCTAGTCCTATGGTTGATTGCCCCGCTATAGACACTCACTCAGTGGCTCTGAAAGGCTCCCTCAGACACCAGTGAATAAACTCTTACTCTTACGCTTCCATACATCACCCTCCACCCTCCTCCTCTGGCAGATCCACCCCCTCCACTCTCTCACTTTGAATTTTCTGGGGATTTGAGCACAAACTCTGGTCCCTCCCAAAAGTCTCCACACTTCTCCAAAAAAAAAGTATTGGCCTTTCTCTCTCAACCTTTTTTCATGACTCACAAAATGGACAGCCAACATTTCCATATTGACCAACGCTGCTATTTGGATATTCATGACATATCACAACACCATCAGGATTCATTCATCTGAATTCTTCTTTGAAATGTACAGGAAGTATCAATGATCTTTAATGAGACATTAGATATGTGTGGATAGTGGTGTTCTTTATGCCTCCTATGTTCATATTGCTCTTGTATTTGTTACTGGCTGCTCATACGTGATATGAAATAATCCCATCTGACAGGTAGAGCTCTCTTTGAACCCTTTTTAAAGTTTGACAGCTAATCCGCTGAAGCAGTGGCAGGAAACAGAAGTGTTGCCCTCTGTCAGTCGTCTTCCTTCCTGTTGACACATGAAAGGGACAGATGCCGAAATGGCAACGTTATCCTGGCAAGCTAACCATTAGCCTGCATCTCTAAAGGGCCTAGTTAGCACTGTTGTGGCCCCTGTCAGCAGTTTCCTGGCTGCAGGAAGAATCCATCTGACACTCAATGGCACAACAGGATGAGCTGACTAATTCATTCTAGCTGATCAGGGGAAGTTACCGTATTTACTAAGTTACCAAGTACTGTTGGAACACCGACTCGATATAATGGTGTTTTTACTTTCCATTTTGGGAGACCATCGGGTACCAGAGTTTCAGGTTTTTGCCGACCGATCCCACATACGACATCACACTTCTTCCTGCTTTGTTCCTGACATAAGCGTCATAATTCCTACAGTCGTCAGAGGGATGTATGACTTGAAAGTAAATGTATACTATTTTGGGGGACTCGTTGAAGCTGTTGTTTTTTGTGGGAGGACACACTTGGATTTACTAAACTAGAGAAGGACATTAAGCCTAGAAAAAAAAAAATCCCAAGTGTTTTAATTTAGGTTGGGGAGTTAGAAGCATCTCACATTGACAGTTTCTTTTTCGAATGCTTGCATACGATTTAATTCTGATACTTGTTTACTTTTACTTTTTGAAACTGACTTTATGAACATTTTTAATGCAGCGGTGTTACTTCTTCCAGGGATCATGGAGAAAATGAAACAAAGGGCAAAAGAAAGTTATTATTCTGCCAACAGGAAAAAGTCAAACAGTCCTGAATGCAGCTGCAGCTCCCATATAGTCCTCCCTCCACAGTGTATAACTGTGCAGTAGAGATGAACAGAGTCAGAGCGCCGTCAAAGACCTGGGAGGTGAAGCTTTCCACATGGCGGTTTGATTGACACGGCCTGTCACAGGCAATGAACTCGACTCTCTCATTCTTTTTTTTTTACTGCTCTGTCTTCGGCCCGGGTTGCAGTGGGAGGGGAATCTAGCAAAATTTTACAGTTACATCTTTCATTTGTTTGACTGTTAATTAGCTTTCCCCTCTCCCTAGAGTGTCACTATACAAACACGCATTTCCATTCTTAAACCCCTGACTTCCCAGTCACTGTCATGCATTTCCATTTTCTAACCTTTATATGTAAAGCCAAGTGGCCAGAGGAGCTGAATGTTGCCTCCTTATGGTGCAGCCTGGTTTAAGCCATTCAAATTCAGCTTCAGTGTGGAGGTGCAGGGCTTTGCATATTCCTCAGTCCTGCGGGACCTCAGTACAGGCAGGCCTACCTTTGTCTGCACCTCAGCCTGTGGACCTCGGGGAGTTCCTTGCTCTGATCACGCCTCCATTTAAACAAGTGAAACAAAAACAGCATTTAAACCAACCAGGTTCCCTCCATCAGAGATTTATTTGCAAGCTGTTGCCCTTCTGTTCCTAGTCGGATGGTAAATGCTAATTACTCAGTTCTTTACATTATTTCCTAATCTGCACTTTCACCTCGAAAGATAATCTGGTTTACCTGCTTTTGTAAATTTTGAAATCAAAGTCTGCTTGGCGTAATAGTGAATTTTCTGAATGGATGGTACAGATTTTGTTCTGTACGGTTTCATTAAGGGAAAGTAGACCATCTGATTAGTTTTCTTTCTCCTCCAACTGTTATTTTCTTTTTAACGACACATTCAGGCACTTCAAAATCTTCTTCCACAATAGACTTAATATAGGCTACCCTCCAGCCCTCTCCCTCACCTCTGTTTCACTCATCTCATACACTTGTGAGGAACTATGGCTAAATTAGTCTGCTTAGAAAAGGAGAAGTGCCTTAATTAAAACTTCATCCTCTCTCCAAATCCCCCTCTCCGCTTTATCCTTCTCTTCTCATCCTCTTTCCTCCTCTGCTGCCGCGTCTCATCCAGCAGACAGAAGGGGGACATCGTTGACTTGCACTCCAAGGCCTTCGCTTGTTTGCCGGCCTCAATAGAAACTCTCCGTTAGATACAATGACCTTGCAAATTAAAGGACTGACTGTCCAAATTAAATCAAGCAAGGCAGCCCCATGCAGGCAGCCGGGCTCTCAGTCTGAGCTTAGCCTGCTCTCTGCTCACCCCCTCCTCCTCCCAACCCTACAGTCTTTCTCATAAGCGAGAGGTGAGCACAGAGAGTGAATGGAGGTTTTCTTCACAGTCCTCCTTGAGATGCTACTTCTTGCTAATTAACTGGTGCTCTTTGTCATCTCCTCTGTGAGTATGAAGGACCTCAGGGGGACTGAATAGACCTTTCTCAACTGGCAACCCTTGCCAACTGTCTCTTGCTCTTATGCACTCCTCATTCTGCTCTTTGTCAGATGTTGCAATAGCGAATGAATTGATAGTGCTTTTATTAATTCTGTTTTTTTTTTTTTTTTTGCGTGCCGTCAATGCCATTATCGCCACTAACGTGTGAATTTTTGGAGGGAAACGTCTGATTGAGCAACATTTTTGTGTTTGCTGGTCATTAATGTTTTTTCTCCTCTTTGATATGAAAATTCATTTTCTTCTTCAAAGTATGAGTTTATGCATGTAGTCTCTTTGCATGTGAATACAGCCATGATCCCTGGGCTCAGGAGACGACCTATCATGGCCTGTTATCTCTAATCCTTGAAATATTGTCCCAGTTCAATGAATGGTGTAAAATCAGAACATATGTGTCATTATTTTGTAAATTTTTCATTATACCACAATTGCCTGTTTGTTGTCTGCTCCTAGCCTCCTTTCATGGACCATTTCTCACAGGCTGCAAGGATCCTATATATAACAGTAATCGCATATAATGTCATTATTTCAGCAAACGTGCAGAAACTTCAGTCTCTCAGATTGCATGAATGATTCATGCAGATTCACTTCAAGGAAATGCATGCGTAAAACTATGTGTCTGCCCCTAACAACAAATGGTGGCTATAATTTCCCATCCATCTACTGGGATCTTGGAGATTGTCAGAGATCTGGCCAGGCTGCGCTGGTTGGACACACGTCGTAAAGCTAATGGAGTCAGACTCCCAGACTGTGACACTGAGATTTGTTTCTCCCTTGATCAATTAGTCTCCGCTTGTCCCACTGTATCTGCTTCAGAGGAAAGACTGTAAAGATCCATCAAACCGTAGAAACAAAGGCAAAACGATGGGAAAATCATGGAGAACCATGGCCATGGATAATAGCTGGAATCACTCTGTTCCATGAAAACTAGAAAGTAAAACTGCCTACATTTGTGGCACGGCAAACAATAGGCCACACTAAGTTTTCAATAAGTTCATATCCCCTAAACAGAAGGCAAGGTATAAGAGCAGGTTGAGCTCACTCCCTCCTTCCCCCGGCTTATATTTTACCAAATGAAAGGATGACGTCTCTTCTCGAAGCTTTACCTCGAGTGATCTTATGAAGGCAAGTGAAAGTTTCAAATTCCTGGTCTGCGGCTTGTCGTCTTTGGAGTGGACTCTCTCTCAGGCCATTGTGCTCTCCTTGACCTTAAGTGTCTTATCATTTGGCCCAGCAGAGCAGAGGTCACCCTGCAATAGGTGACCCTTCCCCCATCCGCTCCATTCGGCTTTTGTACAAGTACAAGAGGTCTCTAGGAAGACTCTCCAGCTAAAGATAATATACACAGTACTCTGAGGTAAACCCCAATGCAGCTTTGGATGACTGGGAATGGGAGACGTATAGAAAAGTAGATTCTGTTGATTCAGAGCAGATTCTATAAAGTTTCTGTAAGAGATCTGCCTCCACAGCCACATTGTTTCTAGTGGACTGGTTTAACCCCACATCCTGGTCATGGGTTCATCATGAAAGGCCAATTGCAATCCTGGGATGTCTTTTGTTCACTCAGCTGATGGGCAGAAAAAAGCTTGAATGTTCTCCTGCATCTCACTGTCTCTGATCTGGATAAACTGTGTCATTTCTAGCACATTAAGCTGAAACAGCTCTGCGCTCAACATGGCTGCTAAACCTGAGGAGAGAAGAGGCTTGAGGAAGAAGAAAGGGGGAAATGCACTGCAGGAGTTGGTGAAAGGGATAGAAGAGTGATGGTTTGGAGAACTGACAAGCAGAAGGGGGAGTTTAAGAGGTGGTGGAGCAGAGGTCACCTCACCTAGGGCCTGTTGGATCCAGCATAATGCAATGATGGGATCAATTACAGGCCACACTGGGACTGAGAACCAGCACAGGCCAATGGCTCTAAATAGCTGTATGTGACTTTGAGATGCAGGACTTTGACTGCTCCAGGAATCAGACCTGGGGGGTCTGCTGTGTGGAAAGTCAGTCAAACCACATTACTGCTGTCTGTATGACCAAAGACCCTGAACATCCCGACGGTCATCGTGCCTCACAGAGTTTCAACGGGGTAAATGGACCGGCTGATGGTCCATATCCGGGTTGAAGAGAACTGCAGTGGCCCTGTCAGCTTCTGCTGCTGGCCACCGGCAAACCGCTACCTCACACTGAGGTCCACAGATGCTTCTAACCATATGGCTGCTGTCATGGCTTTATTAACAAATATTAAAGCTTGCATATAAACGACAAAGATGACAAATATTATAAAGATTAAAATATCCAGCTCCCATATTTAGTCAAAGTATTAGGATAGTTATACATTTCTTTGTTTTGGCAATGTAATAGTCTAATATGAATTTTCAGCAGTCTAAAACCCAAATCAATGTTTAATTTACAATTAAATAACAGAGAGAACCAACAGATCCTTACATTTCAGAGGGTGGAACTAGAGAATTTAGTTTTTGCTCGATAATAACTCACACAATTCATGAAATTAGAGTAGATAAACTGTCAATCATTATTGGTAATCATGGTGGTAATTATTTCAGCCATGTATTTAGTTTACATCCATTAGATGAACAGTGTAGTTTACAGAGTGTGTTTACAGTCCCCCAGTATAACCTTAAATAAGATGACGCCATTTCATATTTGGTTTGATATCATTTGTAGTTTGGTGACTTTGTAGTCGGTGACTGTGAAGAACCACAGACATCAACAGACACCAGATGCTGCATCCTCCCTGATGCTGCTCTGCTGGATCTGTACTGCAGCCATTTCACTTCCTCGTTGTTTTGGGAACTTTTTGGTGTCGATCTGGTTTTAAGATGAATGACTGGATTAGTCGGATTGGGATCAGGTGATTGATTTGGACAGTCCAGAACAATCCATTGTCCTGCCTCATTGTTCTAAGATTTGGGCCCTATGTATAAAAAGGGGTTAATAGTCCTGATGCTTTTGATATTAACTGCCTCAAAATCAGCACTTAAACGTCACCAGTTTAATTAAATAATGTTGTTTTTTGAATAGTTTCTGATTGCACTGAAACACTGGAGTGACTCTTGAGAGACCAATGCAGCTTGTGGATCACAGGAGTGATTCATCTAATAATTAGAGTTTTGGAGAATCTTAAAATGCAGCTACTTGATGATGTTTCAGGTCCATTTCAGTCATTTGAAGGCCAAATTCAACACGAGCCTTGACTGAGGTGGCAGAAACACACTGATTTGAAACATGATACAAGAAAAGACTCCCATTATCGACTCTCCTTGAACTTTTCGAATGAAATTTACGCAATCTACTGATGGTCGGCAGAGTTTTCTTTGGTCATGTTCATTCATGACAACATTAACACTGAACTCTTGCTCCCGGCTCCGTTTTTTTTTTTTCCCTCAACGTGAAAGAAGATAAGTAGAAAAAGCTAAATGTTCTGTCGTTTTGGTGTTGATCTTCGATTAATCATGAGAGGCCAAGTGCAAGAACCGTGTCCAGCCTTGTTTATGCAGGGCTCAGCGAGGGCCCTTTCAAACACACACACACACGCACACACACACACACACACAGTGGCACATGCAACCACACACTTGTGCAGCAGGAGCAGCAGCAGTCCTGAAAAGATCACTGGTTTCCTCCTGTTATGCAAATGCATCAAAACGCTTGAGTGAGAATTATATATGAATCCAATGAGGCTTTTTCTCTCTTTTAGAAATGCTTAGCCACAAGTACTGAGAGCTCTCAATGGCAAGCGACCGCTTCACTCCCTGGCCATGCGTATTATTCAGCTTGACGAGACGCAAACTGACATAAGCACCCGGGCTCACTTTCACCCACTGGCAATCCGATTATATGGCCAACACGGCATCAATGCTGCAGGGCCAACAGGCAGTGAAGTCCGTCAAGCATCCCCTCCTCCACCCAAGCCCCTTCTTTCCCCATTCATACCTTCTTCTTCTTCAACTGCCTCGCACAGCTACCCCTCCCACACACACTCACACACTTCTTCAAGCCCCAGGCCCCGGTAAACAACAAACCTCCGGGCCAGACTCCTCAAATGGCAAGTTTTAGCCAAAGCAAAACTTTCCCGGAATGACAAACAAATGCTGAAAAGTAAAACTTTAAATTGTTCCTTTCTACAGACTTGCCTTTCTCTGCACATGATCAAAACCAGCAGCGTTTTCTTCATTTTATAATCACTTCTGGTGCACATAACTGACTGAATCCAGCAAACAAGCATTTTATTGCATTTTTCATCTATCTCATGGCTTGTCTCTGCCGGCTGTGCAGCTCTGCAGAGCACAAAGACGGTATTAAGCAGCTGCATGTGGTGGCCTTCTGAACCCTGTCTAGTGCCTGTTCGTTCCATAATAGTCAGATATTAGCGGCTATATCTATATCAAACAAGTGCTGCAGGTCGGCCTGACTAGGAGAGTCACCGCTAATGTCACGACGGGACTCCAAAACTAAACCAGTGTTGACAACCACACAGGCTGGCCTTCTTTTTCGTGCTGCGCGGTGACGCTTGGGTCCTCAGACGGGGCACCCGTTGAAGCAGTGGGTGTTTACATGACGCTACCCACTAAGACTGCCAGGTGCTTGGGGTGGGGGGGTGGGGGGGCTTGGAGTGGAGGCTCCTCTTGCAAATCGCCCCGCATCCGTGAAACTAATGTAGAGATGAGATTAAACTTGCTGAGAGATACATTTGCAATTGATTAACGCTGAGCCAGTGTGACAAATTGTATATACTTTTGAGGGAGTGTGTGTTAGTCTTTGTGTGTGTGTGTGTGTGTGTGTGTGTGGACTTAATACAATATCACTGCCAGATTATTGTTACAAATAGGGAGGTTGTTTAAACAACAAGTACTTACACACCTGATTCTGGGTGTTTTTGACTACCAGATGCTTTCGTCAGAAACCAGAATTAAAATATTTAGATTTGAAAGAATTGTAATCATTCAGGTAAAGTTTAATGAGCCATTGGAGGATGTTCCACCTGCCTGCCAGTCCCCTTCTAAAACAAGGATTTAGAGGACTACTGTGTTTCCTCTGCACCCCTCTGTTTTGTCTGGTATTAATGAGCAATTAACTTTGCATACAAGGTCATGGACAATGGTATTGGTTGTCAGATTATGCTAATGCTGTTGGCTGTGGCTGCACTGAAAGAGGACAGGGAATCCCTGTGAATAGCGAGGGTTGTGGCCTTTCTCCAAGATGAGAAAATGATATGCAAACTGTACCAACATGCGCTTTAAGAGGATTAGGACACCACTCGACATCCATACTGACAACTGCTAATAAATGAACAGCAAAAAAGGGAGCCAAGTGTCCCAGTCTGGACCAGAAAGAGCAATTCAGCCCTGAAACTTTGTGTGGCTGAACGTGGAACTCGTGTGTTTGGACAGTTAATGAAAATATAAATGCGCATGTTCTTAATGATGCGATTTGATGAGTTGTAAACGTGGGGGGTGAAGACGGGATCAGAAATGATGACAAAAGCCCAACTGAAAGAATTCAGTGTGGGGTGAAGCGGATGAAAAAAAGAGCCTGGGGTGAAACTAAGAAGTTGAACTCCCATGGCCAAGTGAGAGGGAACAGGTGCAGCCAGAGTTCATACAGAGCGCTTTGTGCACTGATATGGCTCCAGTCCATTTGGGGAAGAGGGAGGGGCCCATGTTTAATACAAAGTTAATATCGATTTAATGCTTGTCACTGCTCTTCTGAATCTTGTGGCATTGCTAATTCGCTCAGTGTTGAGAGGGGCTTTTGCGGCGCCTGCGCCAGATGCCGCAGGGACCTTCAGTGCCACCGGCGAACTGAGGTGAAGCTGCGGCCAAAACACCCCAAGTGGGAGCCGCTGGTGAGGTGAAGCCCGGTCACCAACTGAATCCCCCTGAAATAGATGTTTGGTTAACTTCACATGGCAGGAGTGAGGATTCACTTCAGCTTCATCGGAAAATAACTGGGACATTTTAAGGCGGGATGGGGTTCAAGTCTGAAATAGTCAAATACTGTGCAGAAGTATTCATAAACTTCTTCTTATACAAATATATTTATTGGCATTTGTTTTTTTTTTTCAGCACATGAAGACAAATGCACCCCCTCCCCCCTTTTCACCCTCAGTATTTATACACTTACATCAAAGCAAAACTACAATGGAAAAATACATCCAAGTCAAATTATGATCAAAAGTGAACTACAAGAAGTATCCAAAGTACATTTACTCATCATGCAGAAGGGCCTATTTTTAAAATAATATATAAATATATATATTTTCATTTAGTTGGTTGAACTAGACCTGATTACTGGGGCAAGTATAAGATATAGAATATTATAAAATAGCAATTTTCAGTTCAGTACCTGAGTAAATTACTTAGCACAAGTGTTTAGTCACCACAGAGAAATTCCTATAAAGGTCCTATAATATTCACCATTAGATGTCTATGGCATTGACATTCACCTTTATTTACTTATAATCATCTCTTTAAGCCCTTTTTACTAACAGAATTCACATTACAATAGTCTTGCAGTCACTCAGTTGTGACTATAAAGTGAATCTGTTCAGTATTATCACAGCTAAATAACATGAAATGTCCACAAACTTCTGCTTTCATGGTATCTGAAAGTGTAGCCAGCTTGTATTTGGCACCGCAGCAGAAGATGGTTAAGTCGTCAGGATGGATGTGTTAACTGAGACGCTGCGCCTCGCTGGCCAAACCCTGGTGGAGCTGGATGCAGGCTTGAATGGCTGCAGGGCTGAGATGGATGGACTGGTGACCGGTGTCATATACGAGGCTGCAACCAGTCAGCACAATCTGTTCATCCGGGGTTCAGTGAAAAGATGGGGAGTTCCCTTTCCTCGGTGCGGCCACGTCACCGATAAATAACGAGGGAATAATAAACAGTTAACCACCTGTCGGACCCGCCGCACAATGGCGCGGCCCATACAGAGCCTCTCATGCATGGGTAACATATTTACTCAGCCCCTTTCACTTAACGAAGCAGAATGAGACCCAAGACAATGGTTAAGTTCATCTATTTAGTAAACTGGCATGGCTCTGTCGGAGAAAGTATAAGGTTCCGATATTATTCTGTAACACACGTGGGCCTGCTGGACAAAACATAGCAGGACATATCTGTAAAACCATTTGGACAGAATATGAGTTGAAGTGTCAGTCGTCTACTGGTAATCCCTGCAGGAATAGTGCGCCATAAGTGATTTCTCTGAGTAATCCTCCCTGTAGAGGGCCTATAAGGATGGCAGAAGTGATAAACATCAAATCCCAGTGGGAGAATTAGCCTGCCATAAGTGAACATACACATAATAATGAGGTCCGTTATGAATGTTAAATGTATAGAAACTGTTAAACTTTGACTATGTGAAAATATGAATATGAATAAGAGTAGAGAAAGTGAACTGTGAGGCACCAAAACTGCGCCCAATAGGAATAAGACTCGTTTATATGGCGCTGGATGTGGTGAAGAAAATACTATAAATTACTCCATAATGCCAAAGGAACTTTAACATGGCTACAGCATCCCATGGGATAACGATACCACAGTGACGGGACTTCAGTGGGCTCTAGCTGGGGAGGGGTGCGGGGTTGTTGGTGGTGGTAATATTTCAGAGATGTGCTTTTAATGGCCTTAATTCAGCCGCAGCCAGCTGTTTTTACTCGGCCTGGTAAAGGAGCGGGGACGTGGCAAGCTTGCAAAGCTCGTAGAAATTAGTCTCGGTCAGCCAGAGCAGCCTATGCTTCCTGCTAACCATCTGCTTATCGCTCACAAAAGGAGGATTTCGGGCAGCCGAGTAAAGGAATATGGGCTCATAAAAAGGCTTTGAAGGTCTTGTTACTCATTGGAGGTGTAGCAGCGGTGACGGAGCGCCGTGTTAACGCCTGCTTGTGCGTCCCGCGCTCATAAAGCAGACGCACCTCTGATGAGCGTTGACTCTCTCCAAAGGGTCATTTCACGGAGGCGTTCCCTTTTAATTATCGGATTGTGGCCAGTTTATATTAGATTGATGTTAAACCACTGATTATTCGAGCTGATCCCAAATTATCCAAACTGATTGGCTGATTTACTTGAGCCACAAAATGTGACAGTGAGTGTGAGTAAAGCTGGGGAGCCTTAAATTAATTAAAAGTTAGTTTACGCACACTTGTAATTAACACTGAGCCCAACACTTTCTTATTGGTCGATATGGAAACCGTAATATATATAATATACATTTATATTCGCTGTCAAAACATGAAAATATGATCAAAATAATACTACAATTAATTAATATCACGGGGAGACAAAACATTTGCACACAGGCTCAACCATAGGCCGTTAATAAAGGAACATTACGGTGTTTTTTCGTTAAGTGGAAAAAGGGGCATGGAAATTAAAAATATATTTTGATTTAAAAGAAGCAGCTTGTGGACGACAATTTGGATTTAAATTAAATTAAAGGGCTATATGACAATAAAATGTGGAAATAAATCAGGCTTGGACAAAGCACAATACAGAATAATAAAGAGGCTAATAATTGATATACATTTCTTGAATGATTTTGAATCTAAATCAGCCTTTTTATTTAATTGTATTCCTTTTTAATTGGGTTTCAATCTGGCAACAATTAGGCGTTTTCTCCCTCTTTGGGTCTGCCGTGCACTTTCGCCTGATTGCTCTGCTTTAACGGGTTTTTAGGGGCAAAGCTGACAGAACACGACTATCAGGCTCCAAGTCGCTTTAATAAGAGTTTTATATGGGGTCTCAGTGTCCGCTCATATGAATGCGTTTTAAATCAAATCACAGATGCACTTTTATTCAACCGGTTAAAATAGCAGAACAAAACCGTCTTTAGAAATAAAGCTTTTTTTTATTCCACTGGGCTTTTTTTAAGCTGAGAGAGGGAAGGGGAGAAAGGCCGAGGGGCGCCTCCTCCGCAGCTGAGGGTGACAGTTAGTTCATGGTTAACAGGATCATGGGCGCACGGCTCAGGCCGCACACTTCTCCTGTGCGCTCTGAGCTGCGGCTCTGCGCACTGAATGAAGCCTGTGCAGAAAGAGTGATATTTAACACATCTGTTAAAGCGTTTTGATAGCAGAAATCCGTTTAAGACATTATTCCATGACGAGGGCCAGATTGAGTGTTGAGAATCCTATGAAACCCTAAAACTGATTTACATTTGAGATGCTGCACAGCGTCTGCAACTATACTGAGGAAAGTGAGGCGAACCATAAATAAATAAATAACAATATTATCTGTGGATGACATTATATAATTTGATGCCTGGTTTTATCCATCTGTATGTTTTTATTTGGCAGCACTGGAAGAATAAAAGAATAACTTTGCATTTTAACGAGTATATTTTTTATATTCTGCATAACAGAAAGGGACCCTGAATGGAAAAGAATAAAGTGTCTTTTTTTTTTTTTTTTTTTAAGTACTCATTAAAAGTCCCCATATAATGGCTGAATCTGTAAAGATTGCTCTTTAATTAGGCCGCTTGCCTCTGCCAAACAAAACAAAGTGAAAGGAAAGTGGTCAACATGCAAAATTGATGACTGAGCCTCTTTTGTGGTGGGGACATTGTGTGTTGCTTGCTTATGAAGTCTAATGCAATCATAAATTGCGTCCTCCAGCCAATCAGCGGGCCGGGGGATGCGGCATGAAAGCGGCCCATGTGGAGAACTTTGTTGAGCCCCATTGTTGAGGCTGTCAGCCCTGAGCGGAGGGCCGGGGGGGCAGGCTGCTATAAAGCTCCTCTCCCCACAGTGAGGAAACCAGAGGAGTTTGTAGCGATTCACACAACTGATTGTCTCCCAGCTACCACAAGGAGTATCTCAGATTTCACACTGATTTTTTTCCAAGCCGGGACCATGATGATCCCAAGCGTCCTCGCGCCTCCTGCCCTCTACCCGGGGCTGTACCGGCCCGCCGCTGCTCTGCCGCTGCACCAGACGCTGCCGTCCGTCTTCCCGAACCACTCCAGCTTTCTAGTGGAGGACCTGCTGCGGATAAGCCGCCCCGCCGCCTTCATAAACCGGACTGTCCCGTCAGCGAGCGCCTCCCAGCACACAGCCACCACTACCTTGTCCTTTAGCGGCGTGCCCGCGGAGCGCACGGTGGCTATGACCGCGGTGACGCGCGAATCGTGCTCGCCGAAAACGTCCTTGCCGAGCAGCAAGGACCCAACTTTTCTCAAGTTTGGAGTGAGCGCCATCCTCGCACCTTCACCAAAGATCGGTGAGTAGACAGACTCCTGTGCGTCTCTGCCTTCAGCTCGAGATCATGTGCTTCTTCAGATACATTTGTCTCATTCAGGATGTGTGTGTTTGACATGTGTGCTGCTCCTCCACAGCCTCCTCGCCCCCTGCAATCCACAGCCTGCACTCCAAGACCTTCCCCATCCCCTGCTTTGACGGAAACTTTCATCCAATATTCAGGACGCCTTATTTACCAGGTAGGCGCGACTTTTACGCACTTCCCCTTTATAGACTCACCTCTCTTTCGCCTTTAGAATTCTGTCTAAACTAATTGCATTTAAATGTAAAACACTTGCACCCCCCGTCATAGATTTTACCAGAAAAGAAGAAATCACTGTCTTATTAATGGGGGGCTGTTGGCTCTGGCCCCTGCCCGGACCCACCCACCCACCCCCTAATTAACCAATTATCCCAAATCGTCACGCTCTAAATTTGAGGCGGGGTGGCGAGTTATAGTCCCCCTTGCTTCCCATTGGGGGGCGTTTTGGCATTTCCCCGGCCCCGCGTTTTCCCACAGAGCCCGGGGGGCCACCGGGCCGCTGTGGCCGGCAACAAAGCCTTCAGCACCATGACCAATTTGGTCAGCTCCCACCGGGCGAACCACCCACACACCCCGGAGAGTGACTTTTACCAGGGGGGGGGCAAAGGCGTGAACCAGTCATGCACTAATTTCCCTATTAGGCGCTATTGAGAGTTTTCAATATTCTCACAAGACCACATAGCGCGTTGTTGTTCCTGATTCTGCTGCGGCCACAGGGCAGCTACAGTCAGGGGGAAGTCCAGTCAGCAGTGCGCAGACAGGAGAAGTGTCCTGCCCGGTGGGACTCTGAAGTGAAAAGATTTTTACAGAGTCCAATCACATCCAGAATGTCCCAGCCGGGCAGAGTTTCCCCCTGCACGCTGCACGGCCCATAGGATAAGTTACCACTGACCTCCAGTCCTCACTCTCTCTGTGCCCTTAAACGTTCCTCTATTCTCCAAGCGGGCCAATCAACGAGTTGAGATAAAGAATAATCTCTTAGAAAAGTCTATAAAGTCGCTAGTCCGTGCTTTCATTCAGGCAAATCATAATGGGGATGCAGTCTTTTCATGGGCTCAGCTGAATGCCTCAACAAAACAACTCCAGCGTCCTGAATAGCTTTTCGTGTTCATTTAATGAAAATGATTTGAAGGCACGAAGAAAAAAAAAAAATTCCCCTCCACTCTTCACTCCCCCCCTCCTCCCCACCCACCCCTCCGGGCATCAGTATTCTGGTATGCAGTTGTGTTTAGTTTGAAAGTGTAAATCTCCTTTTGTTGCGATAATATATGGCCTTCGCCGCCTGTCCAGAGTCTTTTCTGCGTTAGTTCATTACTACACAATTACCGTTCACGGTTTATTAACTCCTCTATCCGCCCTCACAGGGTTCCTTAAAGGATATGCTACCTCTTTACCATACCAATGCGTTTGGGGACCGGCCAATGTGCTAATTAGTCACCTCGTGCCATTTCACTCAAAACCGAGACGTATTGCACAGTTCCAAGGGGGACATTTCCAATACTAACCAGTAGAAAAGTATGGCCTACAACAGAAATCATTATATCAATATGCAGCCTCTCTAATGTCCAAGTTTAGATTTCTAAAGCAGTAAGATGAGTTGTATCTCCTGCAGGGTCGTTTTTAAGGATCATTTGTTCTCTGCAAACAGATTTTTTTTTTTTTTCTGAGATGTGGCAAAGAAAACAAAGCTAACAGGTTGAAATCTCTCTTCCAGCTTCCTCATCAGTTGTTCCCATCCCTGGGACTTTTTCGTGGCCCCTGGCCGCCAGAGGGAAACCCCGGAGAGGAATGTTGAGGAGGGCGGTTTTCTCCGATGTGCAGCGCAAGGCCTTGGAGAAAATGTTCCAGAAACAGAAATACATCAGCAAGCCCGACAGGAAGAAACTGGCCTCCAAACTTGGCCTAAAAGACTCTCAGGTAAATCTTTAGAAATGCTCACAGGTGGTCAATATAATAATATAAATGGTCAATATGTCGTGCGTAATTTGCGCGTAAAAACGCTGTTGCGCATTCCACTGCACCTGACGCTGAGCTTTGTCCACTCACCGCTTTCTTCCTCTCTACAGGTGAAAATCTGGTTCCAGAACCGGCGGATGAAGTGGAGGAACTCCAAGGAACGAGAGCTGCTGTCGTCCGGTGGCTGCCGCGAGCAGACGCTGCCCACCAAAGCCAACCCGCACCCGGACCTCAGCGACGTGGGCAAGAAGTCCTCAGCCGAGGATGACGAGGAGGATGAGGACGAAGAGTTCCGGAGAGCGAGAATGAGGGCGGCAGAGTCCAGCATCTCCTCTCCATCTCTTTCCAGTAAGCACTCGGACTTCTCAGAGTCAGACGAAGAAGAAATAACAGTATCTTAATTTATTTAAATAAAAAGCAAAAAGCAAATATAGAGCTATAACCCGTTTTGTTTTCATATGAGACTGTGAACAGATTTGTAAGAAGCTGCCGCCCCGAAACAAGACCCCATAAATGTCAGTGTTCAAAAAAATAAGTTTCGCTCAAGTTTGTTGCTTCATCAACGCATGCGCACTGTGCAGGATCTGCTTCTGAGACACAATTTGCTGTTTTGCACAGCTTTGTTCAATTGTACAGTATTTTGTACAATTTTGTATGGAAATTTTATGCCAAGAATATTGAGTTACTTTTACCTTGACCTTGAATAGAGTTGTTTATTGAAAAATGTAGCTATTTCGTTAATAATTTATATGAATTTGTTTAATAAGTATGTTGTATTATGTGCTTGTATATATGTTTATTTCACACTTTTTGTATAAATACCAAATAAAATTGTAAACAATTCCAAGTCAAGTGAGTGTGTGTGTGTTGTTTAAAAAACAAAAACAGAACAAAAAAAAAACAAAAGTCTGGCATTTTCAATTATAAATAATCATTAATTTTATTGAATCACAATAACTTAAGACTAGTACAGTGATAGATTTGATTCTCCGAGCCCTGGACAGACCAGTGATGACAAACAGCACCAATCTGCTTTGATGTAAAGAGACTGTACACAAAATACTCCTTTTCAAGTACTGTTACAAATCATCTAGAAAAAGTCATCAAAATGTTGCAAGATAATCAACTATTTACAAAGTTATGTTACATAATAAAAAATGTACATAGCAAAGAAGGCTAAACATTCATTGAGTTTGTGAGTAATAAACTGACAGACTGGTCAAATGCTTCAACGACATCCACACTTCTCATAGCAGGCTTTACACAAGACGAACAGAGAATCAGCCTCTTTGTGCTTACAAGGACCGTAGCAGGAGAGCCTCTATAAAATACACAGACACACATATGGACAAAGACCATGGGCAACAAATCCGAAAAGTCTTCACAAATCTGGTTCCATGCTGTACGTCTCGGCAGTGCTGCTAACCGCTCGGGGTGGGTGGGGTGGGTGGTGGTGGGGGGACGAACGCACATTCAGCTTTTGGCTTTAATTTGGAGATCAGAATGAATGTTGCATAGGATCGGTGACAAACACACTGAAAGCGACGCATGACCCCGGCTTTAAACGTCCATCTGCCCTTCCCAGAAGGCAGGCTGGGAGGTTTAAAACAAAGAAAAAGTACAATATTGTTTTCTTTTTTTAAGCCACAAAAAAAAAAAATGATGTCAAACCATGTTACATCATTTAACCACAAGTACCTTTATACCTTTTAAGCTCAGATTAATCATATCAATATAAACAAAGCAGCATTTACACTAATTTTCACTTAATTAGATCAACATGTTTGTTATGACACGTTTGTTCTTCACAAATCACATAAAACAGACTATGAGCAGGGCAAACGCACAGTTAAAGGATGGGGATGAGGTATAAAATCAACACATCTTAAACTTCCCTCATCCAATCAACCTGCAACAGGTTCTGATTTCGAGCACCAAAACACACCTGTATATTTTATCTTTCTTGCTAGCGGTCCAAATATTTACACCCGCTTTACAGCACTGGGTCATGCATGCATACACTTTAATTTGAAACCCAAAGTGCTGCTTCTCATTCACATCTCAATCCCATGGCATTGGTGTTTGATATGATGAGAGGTCAACGGTGCTCCCCGACAACTGGAGAGAGTCGACTCGGAGCCCTGTTCAGTTTACAGCTATTTAGACAAATAAAGAACCAGCTAACGCACATAGTCTGTTAGAAAAGAGTAAGGCATTGTTTGTTAAAATTCAGTCCAGCACCGAGAGATTGTGCTACAACAGCCTGATTGGGCCAATGTGCATGGAGATCTAAAATGAATATTAAGTGGTGAAAGCAAAAAAAAACGTAGAAGTGGTGGAGGCGTTATTTGTGGAGTTACATGGAAAGCTACAACACAGACAGAAAAGGACATTATCTGAGACACGGTACAAGGATAAGTCGAGCCATGGTGAATGTTAATCTCCCACTTTGTGCCCTTTTCTTCCTAAAAGTGTTTGTTCTGTTGAGCGCAGCGACTCTAAAGGGATTTTGTGTATCAGATTTTGTAGAAATTAACTACAGATGTTGGATTGGATGAGAAAAGCTTTTCATTTTCAGTAGGTCTGTGTTTATAGTAGTGTCCACTAAGTGTGTTGTCTTGCTCCATTTCAAAGGAACTACTTTCTGGTGTAAAACAAGATGAGGCAGGTTGTAACCACAGAGAAAAGTGTCACTGAGGATTGGGTATCACTAGTTTCTACAGGAGGGGTGGCTGAAACCTCGGACAATTTATCTTTTCTATTTTAGTTTACCTGATTTACTAAATGTATTTTACTTTTTTGTCATTCTGTCTGGTACTGGTATGAGCATTTAGTCCTTACATTTATTATTCTGTTTTTATTTTCATGTATTTTTTGAGGATTTCCTTGGTGAGATTTCTTTCCAGACACTGACATTGTTCAGGCGGTGAAGCTGTGTTACTACAGTGTTTGCATATGTTTATATCATGTATTTCCATTTTTAAAAATTCCATTTGTCCACTAAGTGTGTTGAATGCAGACATCTAAGTCAAAAACATTCAGATGTATCTGGTAGGAACTATTTTTTATTTAAAATTTAATTTTAATTTTATTTTTTTTAATTTTTTCAACTCAGAAATTTGGCTTGGATACACTTTGGAGCTGAGTAAATTCAAACAGTGCCTAAAGTTTGGGATGTAAGATGAATGATCTCTGAGGAGTTTGTGGAAGTGTGAGCGGACATGCTGTAGGCCTTAAGATTCACTCTGGCTTGATTTATCCTCCAGCAATCACACAGGCAACCTCAGCCATGGGGAGAGCAGAAAGCGGCTGGTTCTTCATCCTCCAATCCAACCAGCAGAAGCCTCATCTGCGTTCTCAGCTCCTGGCGGCTCGCTGACGCTCCACAGACAAGGGCCTGTATCGCCATCTGCAGGCACTCCGAGTGCACTGCAGCTGGGCACCAGGAGCATCTGAGCCGGATGAGCTGGAGCTGCAGGTGCTGCTCTGTGAAGGATGGAGGACTCCTGGCTGGCATGTAAGTATGATGATGGCTGGTGATGATGGTAATGATGATGCCGCACCAACAGTGACAGGCTGTGTGCTTGTATTCTGTCTGTCTGTCTGTCTGTCTGAAGTAAATGTCAGGCTCCTGACAGAGGAGCCTCGGGCCACAGCGGTGAAAAAAAACCAACAAAAACAAAAAAACAGCGCAGTGCAGTAGAAACTTTTGTTGCCCGTTTTCTGAAATGCAATTTGAACTTTTTTTTTTATTTATTTAAATATCTGGGTTACCTGCACCCAAATTAAGGTGGCTGGATTTTGTGGCATGAAATTATACTTTTAACAAGAAGTTCTCACAGTGGGAACAGTTTTAATAAAATGTTCCTGAAAACTGATCCCAGCTTTGCAATTTGACGGCATCACAAGGTCGACTCCAGAGACGAGTCCAGGATATCGTCCTGGTGGCTGTTGCTGTTGGAGTCGCTGTCGTAGCTCTGCGGGCTCGACGACGTCGCCGCCTCCTTCAGACGCATCAGCATGTTCATCTGCAAGCAGAGGAAAGAGTCAGTGGGATCAAGCTAAGACATCAGAGGTGGGAGACTGTCCAGTTAACCTAGACTCAAAAGTTATTAGCTAAACTACTGTTTCCTCTCATTTAAATTACAGGTGTTTTGACTTTAATGTCAATGGTGTCTCAGGCCAGCCTGGACTTCTTCGTGTGTATTTTTGCTCACCAGTGGGTCTGCGTCGCTGTCGCTCTGTGGTGGCTCTTTCCTGATTCCCTCTCTCGGGGCAGAGTAGCCATCGAACCCCACGTCCTCCGGGCGGAGCTGCAGCAGCGGGGGCCACTCAGCTGGAGTGGGCGTGGCCGACCATGGGTAAGTGTCAATCACCCAGGAGGCAGGGTCCTCCCACGCAGCCCTGCGGCCGTACAGCTACAGAGATGCACAAAATGTAAGACTGAAACATACTACAAGAGGCTCTGAGGCACATTTAGGGGGCACACGAGTGGTACTGCCACTTGGATGAGCAATTTTTCAGTTTGAGGAATCATTAAAAGCCGGTTTTAGTGTGGTTTTAGTGTAAATTTATTTGTCTCTAAAAAGGAAACATGAATTTCAGTGACAGATGCTCCGAATTAATAAAAAAATTTGGTTTAAGAAACATTTGAATAACTAAAGATCTTTATTCTAATTTTTAAAGTAACCGACGTCAAGTTTTTCAGTAGCCTTAATAAGAACTTTCATTTTCAGCATCACTGCAGTGAGAAGTTCCTCTGCTGAACTTTCAAGCTCCCCTTCTCCCACTCAGAGGTCGCATTCTTGCAATTAGCTGCTGCCTAATTAAATCAGATACTAATTACATGTAGATTAGGAGAACAAATTGAATCCATTCCATCGTTCTCTCAAGCTCATTACACTTCTCCTGCATTCATCCGCACCCTTTAAACATCCCTGCAGGATGTCAAGTCTCTTTATTAATCAACTTTATTGTTACTGATAAAAAATATAATCAAAATCCCCGACCAGGACCACCACTAAAAATCTAATCTGTTAGTCTTCGGTCAGATCCCTATCAGCCCAGTTTCTACTTAGTGCAAATGCAAAATAAATACAGATATGATATAACAGTGTGTGTTACCTGTAGTCCCTCTCGTACGGCCTCCAGCATGTAGGGGATGATGGAGTAATTCCAGAGGTCAGTGAACCAAACCCTGGATCCCTCCACATCCATGGGACAGGACAAGAAGAGACGAGGTCCTGCATGTCACAGGGTGAAGAGGTAAGATACTGATTGTTTCAGCACATTGACATTTATCAAAGTGTCTTCCTTCAGTCTTCTGTCATTCTCTTACCAATGGTGACATCAGAGGAGCTGTGTGTCTCCAGAAAGCGGTTGAGGTGGTGCCAAACTCGAGGGATCCAGTCGATGATCTTCACCAGCTCCATGTTGCGCATTCGGCTGCCAATTTCCATCTCGATCAGCTTCCTCCTCAGGTAGCGACCAAGGAAGCCTTTCACCGGCTCCATGTGGTTGGCACACAGCACCCACCTGATCAAAGAACACACAGGTATTACATACACCTGTTCCTGGAGGAATCTAACACCCTGTAAATCTTTCAGCATGTCAGCGGTAGATTACCTGAAGTTGTGGTGAAGCTGCAGGTTGGGGGCAGATGACGTGGCTTGGCTCATGGTGCCGATAATGTAGGGGCTGGAAGTAGAGAAACACTGATTATTATTCTTTCTCATCAGGTAACATAAGTCCATTGCATTATACTGGACTTAAGGAGTCACTGGACATTTTGTGTTGAAGTAAAGCTGCTGAGATTTCGCATTGATTATGCAGATGAATGTGTGAGTGAACTGACCAGTGCTGGTAGTTGCAGTTAAAAACACCATTGAAGATCTCTCCAAGGGAGCTGACGTGGTGCAGGTTGTCGAGAATGACCACCAGAGGGCTGTCCGCCCCTGCGACACCACTGCACTGCTCGGCCAAACCTGACAGATACTGACGCAACTCCTACACAGAAAAAGAGAGAGAGAGAGCATTTGAAACCATGTAATCATTAGTATTTGTTTTATTGACTTTCTGACTGACTCGCTAAGCTAAAGTACTTAGATGACTCAAAGTCATCCAAACATCTGTATTTCACAGCCTTTAGTGTAATAAACAGTTGGTTAGTTGGTCCTTCTGGATTTGTGATTCATCAGAAAGTTCAACATACTTAAATTCAACTTGTATAAGAGTCCACTTGGATGTTAAGTTTTGTTTTGTGAGCCACTACAGAGAGATTCTACCAACTTTTAGCACTTTGTGTCTGTTAAATTCTGCAGAACAACCAGTAAAACTTTGGTGGACAGGAGCACAGGGGATACAGAATTTACATGCGTGTTGTTTACCTTGCTGGACTTGTGATCCACATTGAAAGTGACAACAGCGTTGGGGGTCAGAGGTCGGCCCTCCAGCAGCAGCAGGTGTCGAGACAGCTGATTGGCCAGGTAAGTCTTTCCTGTACCGCTGGGGCCTGACAGGATGACGCGTCTGTGCTCTTTCAGCAGGGAGATGTAGCGCTGCAGCATCGGCTTTGGGATCAGAGTGTCGAACACGAGCGAGTCCACGCTCTCACTGCTCACACCTGAACACACACATTAGGATATTAACGTCAGGTGAACATTTTAGATAAGAACTCGCTGGTTTTAAACTCGAGACAAGTAGACTTTCTCTGTAAAGGAAGATATCGTTATAGATCTGATAACTTCCTACAGACTTGCAGAACAGAAAAGTAATTTGCTGTGCTGGTTTGAGGCGTGGGCACCTTTGAGCTGGATGTTGATGGTGTTGCTGTCTCCCACCAGGTAGCCGCAGGGCAGCAGCTCCGGCGTGTGGGCGGTGCTGAGGTTGCTGGGCCGGTGGATTTCGCCGATGTTGTATCCCTCCACGCTGTCTGAGCTCAAGCCCAGCTGGCTCACAGGGTCCACGTGGGTGATGTACTCCTGTCAGACACAAAGTCTCAGAATTTAAAGGATGTTTTTGTGAAGTTTCTAAAGAAAAAAGCAGATATTTGGCTTTTTTCTTGAAAACAGGTGTTTTTTAAACAACTGTGTGCTTTTTCATTATAGTAGAAAACCTGATCTCCAAGATTTTCCCAGTCCTAAATATTCTTATGGTAATTTTCAAAATCTTAATCTTCTGTTCCTGTTTGTGTTTACCTTGAAGAGGCGTCGGACCACTCCATCCAGGACGTCCCACTTGGTTTTACCACTCACACCGATGCAACCAATCAGAAAATGACGCCGCCGGCCCTCCTGTCAGAGAAAAACATGCCTGGATTTAGATGCCAAAAAGCCTGCAGGTACATGAACAATTTTAAAAAACAAGAAGGTTTAGTTTGTGTTGTATTTTTGAAAAAGGCTTCACCTCTCCCCACTTGCTGTCCTCATCCAGGCTAACGACGATCTTCACGTGCCGCCCCTCCTTCCTCATCCCTCCCTCTCCGGCCGTGTCGTCCAGCAGCATGTCTGACAGGAAGGCAAACAAAGTCAGACAAGGTTTCTACATTTCCTGTGATGCAAGGTTACTGGCTGAAGTCTGATACATATAATATCATCTGTTTATTATAAGCAAATTATTCCCTTTATGTCTATTAGGATCTGAGACAGCAAATTATAATCCCTGCACTTCACAACTAACCAATTTATGAGGAGCGTTAAGGTAAAATCAGAAATAACTGGATGTCCCAGCTGTCATCTGTAACACAGGGTCAAAGACCATTTGGTGTCTCTCAAATCTACCAGCTCTGAAGGTCCCATGACGTCAGCTCTGTCTTACCCAGGCTGGTGGACTCGCTGGTGGTGAGGTTGAGGCTGTGCTGGGAGAGGCCCGTCCCGGTCTGGGCCTGGCTGTGTGTGTGTGGGGGGGGAGAGGACGAGATGGAGACCTGGGAGCCCGTCCTGCTGCCATGAGTGTCAACCTTCAGACGGTCGTTCTCAGCCTTGAGCTTCTCGATCTCCACCTGTACACACACACACACACACGCAGGTGAAAAAAAATTATAGCTCCCCCTTCAGGCCAACTGATGCCTGCTGAGTGTAAAAATGGTTCCTTTCAAATTTCTGGAAAATGTGTCAGATGTTGTAGAGGTTGAGATTGTTGACAATTAATTAGTGCAACATTTTGAAAACTAGTATAAGATATAACAGTAACAATATTACAAGAGCACGGCTACAAAAAGCAGCTCTCAAAACTACAAAGAGTTCTTTTTAGTAAGAATAGAGTTTTGCAAGTAATAACACTGTTCATCAATCAAGTTTTATTTATTTCAATTAATTTCATATTTAGTATCTATTCCATTATATTAACTGACATTGCATGTGGACAAGGTGTCATAAGATGTGCTAACTCACAGCTAAGTAAGTAATTGAACCTTGAACACAAAATGAACCCATTAATTAATTGTTTGTCTTTCACTGATTTTTACATTAGAAAAACATATGAACTTTGACCTTAAAGCAGCAAGGGCACGCATACTTTAAAGGTGGAATGAGAAGTGAGACAGTATTGCTGCACTTCTGGGAGTTATAGACCCTCATCAGTGATGTCACAGCTGGTGGTTATCACTAGCTGTCAAAGCCAAAACCTTTTCTGTGGCATCACTCTCAGGCTGAGGCCAGAAGTGCAACGTAACCGACAGTTTCATCTCAAAGACAGCTGCTTTCTGTGCTTTAATGTGACGCTGTCTAATAAATGTAAGTGTGTGTTTGTTTGTGTGCGTCTGCAGACCTGCATGCGGTTCATGGCCTCCCGCAGCTGGTCCAGTTGATGGGCGGAGCTGAGCGCCTCCAGGCGGATATCGGTCAGTTTCATCTCCTTCTCCCTGAGCTCACTGCGCAACTGCATCACCGTCTCCGCCTCGCTGTCCAGACACTCAGATAATCTGCACGTGCACACACACACACAAGCAGGACAACACAGTTTAGGGATGTGAAATATTGTGTTTTAAGCAGAGTATGGCAGTTTAACTTTAAGAGAAAACTTGGATGTGTTTGTATAGAATAAGCTCAACAGTCCTTCAGTCACACACACACACACAGGATGCCTACGTACAGCGAGTTGGAGTGTGTGTTCCTGAGCATGTGGCTAGAGGCTGCGGTGCCGTTGTGGGGCAGTTTGGGGGACGACGGCAACGACGAGTCCGTCATCTCCTCGATGTCGGAGTGAGAAGAGGCAGACTTCGGAGACTTCTTCTTGCTGAATGCTTGTTTGAAGGAGCTTCTTAGCTGCAGGTAGAAAACAGAGAGAGAGAGAGAGAGAGAGAGAGATGGTGAGCAGGCGAGGAGCACACGCCCAAAAACACACGGCTGAGAGGGAGGAGGAGGAGTGTGTCGGGAAAAGTGGAGGAAAAAAGCTGTGAAAAGTGCAAGTGAGTCAGACGGAGAAAGGAAATTGTGGGCAGACTGACTTATGACCTGAGCTACAGCTCTGACTGTGAGTGACTGTAAGGTGTTCGTCTATCTTATCATTACTGATTAATACCCATGGCTCATTGTTTTAGTTTTTTATATATTTAAAAATATGGAATTGAAATTTTTAAAAAGTATGAACATCTTATATAAGGACCTTTCTCAATGTAACATCACTGATTAGGACATTTCACAGGGAACAAGTGATGGTGTTAAGAGTCCTTTGGGGTGTTTGGACACCTGAATAAGAGCTGTGTGTGTGTGTTTTCACACTGTAAATGAGATGATAAAAAATAAAAAACTGAATTTGCAGTGTAGTGTTTTTCTAAACCTACTTAGGGGAACATTATTTTAATTAACTTTTTTTTTTCTCTATCTAATACTGCAGTGTTTTCTAATCTGTACTCGTCTTTGCCACTTTAAAAATAAATCTGTAAAAAGTAAAAATAATGAGCCATATTAAAAGCACATTTAGGCAAAACCTGTTTGATTTCCACGTATTATTTGAGTAATATTTTGTGTTTTAAGGAGAAATCCACCATGTATACTTTACACTTTTATCATTCTTGTTTCATGAGTTTGTGATATTCAGTTTGCTCAAGTGTTGTTTTAAAAAGAACTGCTATGAACCTGTAGGATATTTCAAAACAAGTGTTACTGTAAATGGCAACTTTAAAAAGAAGCATATTTGATTACATCCAACAAAGTCTTGTTTTTTTATTTTGTCTTCCAATATCCTTATAGCTGCACCAAAAATTATGTTTGGCCAGTTATAGGAAACCCCACCATAAAATGGCACCTGGGACACAAACTATATCACTAATCCCCTTTTCCTGACAGTGTTTAAGTATGTTTAAAGTATTTTTGGGTGGATTTTTCCTTCTAAGAGCTGGCTCAAGTGTCATAAGAGCAGTTTTCAGGGAGAAGCAGTGTTGGAGAGAAGAGGACAGGCACTACGGTGGCAGCAGAGGAGAGGAGGTGGGGAGGAAAAGGTTAGTAACCTAGAAGAAGTGCAGGGGTTAGGCAGCTTCCTTTCTTTCATTCCACACACCGTACCATTCTTACCTCATAGACCTGCCATATGAAGCGAAGCAAAGGAAGACAGAGAGACAAAACAGCACATGTTCATATGGGTTTGGGTGTGTTAATGTGTTGTGGAGATGGATAAACTTGAGACCCATACAGGACTAAAGCTGCAAGCTAATGCTACATCACAACCACCATGAAACAGGGGGTCCTTTCATGATCCATTATATACTCTCCATCACACACACAGCCCCTATACGCTCCACATCACACACACACTGTATGAGCACCTGCATGGAGGAGCTTCCTGTGGGGTCTCATCCACACAAACAGCTGAAAGCACATCCACACACACACAGGGGGGGTCGGTTGTTATCACTGTGACCTAAAGCAGGAAACTCTACACATGCTCATGTCTTTTAACAGCCACCACAAAAGCACCACACTGCTCTTCCTACAATTCAACATCTGGATCAGGCTCCGACAACCACAGGCGGTTAACACAACATCATATCAGTCTACAGGACGACAGAGAGGGAAAAAAAGATGCATACTTCATCATCTCTAACTTGTCCTCCGGTGCACAAAAAAGCCTTTCAACAACAAGAAGGAAAAGTTCATGTCTTTTAAGTTATAAGAGAAAGAATGTCAGATGTTTTGTTGTATGATTACTGGTAAAAAACAACAACTAATGAGCTAACATTACGACTAGACACTAAAAAGTAAGCATTGATTTGGTAAATTGCAGGTTAACAGATGACTACTACAACCACATTCAGCCCAGTTTTAAACTATATTTTTTATCTGCAAATTAACAAACCAATTACTACTTGTTGCTCAATAGGACTGAGTCTATAAAAATCCTAACTGTATTCACCTTTTCCCCAGTGAAAGATGCCTAAAGAGGAGAAACCCAAACATGTGACACCAACACACATGAAAATGGAAAATGGACAAAGACAAAGACAACAACCCACAATGAGTCCTGGCTGCTTGTCTGCAACTCATCACACACTGAAATCACCCATCTTGAGATTTTTTTTTTTTTCAGTTCCCAGCATCTTACCCAGTTCTTCTTGTTCTTCTTCTTGTTTTTTGCGTCAGCGTCCAAGTTGGAGCCCACACTGGAGTGGCTGGTTGCGCTGGTGATGCTGCTGACGCTGTCAGACGAGTGCTGCCTCCTGATTCGCAGGTCTGGCGGCTGATTCTGCTGCTGTGGACTGCCATTAGAGCCGGCTGAGAAGAGACAGGCGGGGCCAGAAAATAAGTCTTTGATTAAATACCAACCAGCCGGTGAAGGCTGCTTTTGACTACAGAAAAACAGACTCCAAATTTTGGGTTTATTTGGTATTGAACAGGTGGAATATATTATCCTACTTTAATTTGCTGATAACCCCAAAAGATTGCTATTGTCTCCCTCATAACACGAAGCACACACAACAAGAAGTGTCCTACGCACCATCTGGGTCTCACAACTAAACAATTTATTGAAAATCCATCGAAATATCTGTTTGTTAATAAAATGTTGTAGTTTCTTTGTGGTTCAGACTTTTTATATGATGTGTCCTATCAGGGACATCTGTGTACTTTCCAACAAGAATATTTTGTTAAAAACACTAAATTTAATTTAATTACTTTGCATTACTATATTCAACTTCTGAAATGTTTGCACAGTGTGTCTGTACCTGTCTTGTCCCCTCTAGGTGCCAGTTCAGGTGTGTTGATGACTCCGTTGATGGCGGCCTGAGCAACAGCGTTCTGCTTCTTCAGCAGCTCGATGGTCTTCCTCAACTCATTCAGTTCAGAGTCCTACACAGAGAACATGGCAAGAAGATCAAATCAACGAATCCTCTGCAGCGGCTTTGAATGTGCACTTTGATGAGACACTGTCGGTACAACAAGAGAAGCCGTTTCCACCTTCTGCTCTGCTGTCAAGGTGAGACTCTTCAGTCTGATGGTCATGTTGCCCAGACTCTGTTCAAACGCTGCCACCAGGTGAGCCTGCGGGAGACACAAGTCTTGTTACATGGATCATTTGGAAAAGCAAAATATAGACCGAGAGCTCTGTGCAGCTCAAACCTCCTTCAATTAAACTAAATTCTGTAACTTTCAAAGCCACAGACTCATCAAATTATCATCCTTTTTATCCGTATTATTATTATTATTATCAGCTGTGTAAGAAACATCCATCCACCACACAAGTGTGGTGGATGGATGTTTCTTACACAGCTGATAATAATATCACCTGCAACTTTTGAAGACGAGATCAAAAACAATGAAAACACAAGTTCAACAGTCTCATTGTGCGAAGAGCAAAGGGTTTCTCATAAACCTAAAGCTGTGCTGTAGGCAGCTGGTTGACGGCTGCAAAGGTTAAGGCTGCTAACTGTGGAGAGAGTTGATTTAAGAATATGAGGGAATGAATCCATCTCCACTGAGCTCTGACAGCCAGACCTTGAGCAGCCTACTGCATCTGAAGAGCTCAGTCTGAGAAAATATAAGGCCTGTCGACAAAACTGCTTCAACCTTGGGGCTAAAACCCAAACATGACCTCAGTCAAGTGAGAACAGAACCAAATCCAAATAATCATGTAAAATAAAACCCCCTGATAAATAGTGATTCCCTGGAGGTCACTTTTGGACCGGCTGCACACTACAGACACAACTATTACCTCATCTTTACCAAAAACAGTCCTTGGAGGTGGTTTCATTTATTCATGCTAAGGCCCAACATAGCACAGATGAAAACATGAAGTCATCTCTCTAGTTCTCTTTTGACTGCAGTTTATGGGATTTAGGCAGAATTTAAATTGTGAATATACAACAAATAAACACTTTTGGTTCAGTGTTGCTGATTTTGCTGGTTTAAAGACACTAAACAAGGGTGAGTGCGGTCATCCATCAGTATATTCAGCTTTAGACTTTACAGATATAGATGGTGTGCAGATGCCTGCAGGACGGAGTGAGAGAGTTGAGTAATGTGTTGACTGATTTGTGGTTCAAGTCGTGACTTTCTAAGCAGAAGATCTTCTTAGATTCTCGGCCTCGAGGCCTTCAAGGTGTGTTCAGATAATCCATCATCTGTCTGCGGCTTGTAATCAAATATTTAAACAGAGCCCCTCCCTCACACCTCATGACCCCCCACTACCGACTCCTCTGCCCTCAGTTTTCTGTCTGTGGCTTTCAACACTCGCACCACGCCCTCTTGTATCCAGGCGTCGCTAGCTGTAAATCTTGAGTCCACATCTGGGACAGTCTATCAGCACTGTGCTGAGACTTGACTCTCTGCTGTAATCGAACACCTTTGCCTTCCTTCCAAATCTCTAATCCACAGTTAAATCGCCGGCGTGCTCTGACTCAGGCAAGCAGATTACAAGCAGAGCATGGTGAGACTTGAGCAATGCAGAAGGTAGCGTGGCAGAAAGGATCGTGTCTGGAGACGCTTAAAGAGATCCTCTGATGGTTCTGCCAGATGTAAAATTGCACCTTGTTGGAGTAAAGTGCTTTGTAGGAGCTGCCTGCTCAGTATTTGATGAATATCATGAAGTGTGCTCGCGTGTGTTCGGGGACTGTTTGAGTGCTTGAGAGACAGGGGGACACATTTCAAAGTTTTAAAAGTTGACTCTGTCTATTGGCCAAACGAGATCCATTTTAGTCTGCTTCATGTATTTTCATTATAATACAGTATACACCACTATTTTAGGGATTTTACTTTTCTACCTTGCAATATTTCACCGCACTAGCAGCAGTCAGACAGTCTTGGTCTCACTTGTTTGCTTTGTCTTGTATTGTATTTAACAGATTACCTTGAAATTTGTCACTGACTTTCAGTCTGCAAAGGATGAATCCTGCTGATGTGCTACCAGCAGGTTGACATTTTTGGTTTTTAGTAAGTTGTATACATTCAAATACATCACATGATAAAGTGTAATATCTTTATTTCTAAGTTTTTATCTGGCACTGTCGTCAGGATACATTTTTAACTTATCCAATACTTTGGTTTATGATCAAATACCTGCAGAACTCAGCCTCAGCTGTGCTTTGCATTATGTGCAAGTTAGCAAATGTTAGCATGCTAACATGCAAAACTAAAAGTTGTTTATCCTGGTGTACATATCATAGTAAACATATTAGAGTTTAATAAACACCATCTCTGTAATGCCCATGGCCAAAAAACACACCTGTTACATTTTATGTATTTGGTATATATGCTTCGATATAAGATTATTTTAAATCCAACTTTTTGGCTTAAGTTGCAAAGCCTTCCTTGATTAATTAATGCAAAATTTGTTTTTAAGTGAGCATATAACTGATTGAATTTGTGACCCGATAAACAGTAAACATGTCCAAAGAAGTTTGTGAGGAGTGTGTGTGTGTGTTTGTACACTTACATTGGCGCTCAGCTGTGTCGTCAGGGCGGAAACCTTTTCCTGGGAGGCGTCCAGCTCCCGGCGCAGCTTGCGGATCTAAAGACGTAGAAAAGCCCAACATCAAAAAGCAGCATGACAAAAGCACAAATACCTGCTCCATGAAAGCATGTAAAGCCAAACACACACAGACGCATCCAGAAAAAAAAAAAAGAGCAACAAACGAGGGAGGCTCCCAGATTGGCGCTCTGATATGTTCTGGTTAAGATGAAACGCAGAGGATTCATAAAAGAGCTCATACAGGTGTATGCAGGTGTTCGGGGGGGGGGGGGGGGGACAGGAACCTGTTACACAGTCAGTCACAATACAGTTACACATGTAACTAGACACAACTGTGAAAACGCCCCCATGTTCCAACAAGTCTGACAACTGCACATAGAAAATTAAAGAGCAGAGAAAACACAGGATAGAAGTGGAGGGGGCGGGCCGACGCTTACCTCCGACTGAGACTTCTCCTCATTCTGTAAAAACAAACATCAGAGGAGAAAATCATTAGAGGAAGTGCTGAGTGAATTTTGACATGCTTAAATGAAAAAGAGCACTGCACATGTCCTGACTCCTGTTTGATTTATTAGCTTGATGGAGACGAGCTTTATAAACTGTGGAGGAGATTGTCTGTCTGGTGTAACGTGTCTGGAAAGCAGAGCCATCCCTCCTGAAGGCATTTCACTGACAGTGTGTGTGTGAAAGAGCATCCCATTGTGTCCATAGGCTGCACACAGGACAATAGTAAGAGAAGACAGGGAAGGTAAATACATACAGAGTGAGAGCAGGCAAAATAAACGCTCGCACGAACACAACACACCCTGCTGCTGCTGCAGATTTACATGTAAACAGGCTGCATCTGGAAATGTTTCTCTCACCCTGACTGAAACTGTTTTTACAGCCTGTCTCTAGTGAGCGGTCGGCTAATTTACATCTTTTGGACATAAACTGTGAGATAAAATGTCTTATTTTTAGCAGCATGCTTTCAAAGCTGTGGATTCATTTCAGCTGCACTTCACTCACCAAGGAGATGCTGTTCTGCTTGTTTGTTTTATTTGCAGGATATCTTGAAAAATGTTATTGTTTAGATTTAAATTTGATTTTTACTATGAACTTTGACACCAGCTTCTGAATTAACAAGCCTGGATAATTTATCCCATGACATCTAATGCATTCTAAGTCAGAATCAAGTTTTCTTGACATTTTATTAAAACAGACTATGTAGCGGATTGGGTGCTTTTCTTCAATGAAACATTCTTCAGTGTTTCTTTCAGTAATATTAAGGTCTGTTGGAGACTGAAACACAGCAGTTGTGTTGTGACAGAAGCAAAGAAGCAGACCAGCTCATAATTAATGATTTGGCATGTGGTTCCACGCTCCAACCACTGAGCGCTAAAACAGGTTTCAGCAGCCTAATGAGTCTAAAGTGTGCATGTATAACAGTGTGTCAGCACATGTGCTATGTGGCACGAGGAGATGGTTTACAAAATGGCATCTGTCCACACATGCTCTTCACACCCAAACAGAGCTGTCAGTCACGCACACATGACCAGTGGATCCTGGATACACAAACAGAGCAGCCTATCTGTCCTGGAAACGCAGACAAAACACAGAGATCTCACTCCTGGACCAGCACTGGCCAGACAAAAACAATACCACGAACCATCAACATCACGGAGCAAAGTGTTCACATATTAAAGACGAGCAATAAATAAAAATAAACAGTAAAAAGAAATCTGACAAAAAACTAAATTGGACAAAAAGGCAAAATTGGCAGCAGCAGAGTCTTTCATGGTGTTGGTGTGGAATTTCTAAACATTAGATTAGTTTTTCATATCAGTCAGACAGCTTTTACGTTACAATAATATCTCCTATTATATGTTCTGTGTAATTTTCTATTTGACTCCAACAGAGAGTAAAAAGCAGAATGAAGTACTCTACAGTCCTCCTCCTCGTCCCTACCGTTTGCTGCCAGGACGGCACGGTGCCCGTCAGGGACAAAGTCGCCATCATTTTGCCTCCTCTCTCTTCCTCCCTCTGATTTCAAACCTGTGACTCTCAGAGCACCAGCCGGTGCCAGTGAGCGGGGATCCAGTGTCTGAGAGTTTCTCTGCTACACCTGCCCAGGTGAGTGAACCAGCCCACGGGGGGGAGGAGGAGGAGCTATGCAGTGACACTCGGCTCAGATTGGCTACTGTCTATACATGTGGGCTGTACCAGATTTTCCTTTGTGACTACAGCCAGACCTTTTTTCTCACAGGGTGTTTGAGTCAGACCTCTGGATGGACTAGAGGGTAAATACTCAGTATTTTGTAATTTAATAGGCAAAAGCAGAAACTGGTTCTCTGGTTTCTATATGAATTGTGGAGCTGTGAAATGAAAGACCTGCATAGTGTTTAATCTAATTTTGTACTTCTGTTTTTTTCCCGTGGAGACAGAGATAGGAATCATGAGGACAATCAGGGTATGATATGCAAAACATCCTGGTTTGAATTGAACTGGGGGGCACTGCGGTTACATGGTATGTGCCCTAATCATTGATCCACCAGGCCCTGGGGAACAAATATTTGTGATCCCTTAAACTAGTTTGATAAAGGGTTGTGACCGAAAGTTGGAAAAAAACAAAATTGTCAGTGCTCTCTAGTGGACGAACTATGTAGTGGAAAAAAAGTAAACATTGCCTCTAATGAGTCAGAACTGAAGGTATCATGCGCACAAGGATTTGAAAAGAGTTCACATAATATCCAGAAATGATTAACTCTTGATGTTTTGTTGACTTACTGTGGAGTAAATGGAGGACGTGCTGGAGACCAGAGACAGGGATGATCCATGAACTAAAGCACACAAGCAAAAGTGGGGATTAGAAAGTACATCAGTGTCCTGGTTATCAACAGACCCCCCCAACACAAACCTCCCCACCCTACGCTGTTCCACCCAGACCCTCCAGCCCACCCCGGCTCCACGATCCACCTCCTCCTGAACATTAATGACCGCAGCTCTGCAGTCATAAAGATAAAACTCCCACACGGACTGTGGCGCAATTAATGACAGCCTGAGCATTACTCTGCTAATGACTCAGCCACTAATCACACATCAGAGGCCGGGACACAGTGCCGGCACTGTTTCCTGGCTGAGAGCAGATCAGAAAGGATCAGCAGTCATGATGTCATGAGCCACACAGAAAGGCCGGGCTGGTCCCAGCAGATTCATTCATCCACCTCACAGGGAACAGACATGACTGCTTACTGAGGAGAACTCACTTTTTATCTAAATTTGGTCTAGACAGGAGAAGACGCTGGGAGCCACATGGAAAGGAATATAAATTTAGATTAACTGCTGTCTGGTTTGGATCATCAATCATCAGGTTGTGACTGATTAGATCTTTTAAAGTTCATTGTTTTAAGACCTGGATTGACTGGAGCTACAACAATTACTTACACAGAAAATAATCCATCAATTGATTGTCTGCTTGTTGTTTTTTCATCTTTCAAGCGAAAAGGCCTCGCACTCTCCGGTTCCAGCTTCTCAAATAAGATGATTGCTGTTTTTCATAAATTACAGCACAGTACGGTTTTGAACTATTGGCACGAATAAAACAAGATGTAGTCTTTGTTACATCAGGCATTTTTCTGCATTTCATACACCAAACGAATTAAATACCACACTTGAAATGAACTCTAGACCTTTTATCTGCTTCTTGCGAATGACACGATGAGGGAATAACACACACCTGACCATGGAACAGCTGAGCAGCCAATTGTCCAGTTACTTTTGGTGGAGGGCACATATAAAATGTGTTGTAATTCCTACACCGTTCACCTGATTTGGATGTAAATACCCTCAAGTTAAAGCTGAAAGTGTGCACTTAAAGCACATCTTGATTGTTTCATTTCAAATCCATTGTGGTGGTGCACAAAACTGTGTCAATGTCCAACCCTTTAGCAATGAGACTCAAACAGAAAGCTTCTATCTGTTTACTATAATACATTATTTGTAGATAGTTTCACTGTAGTGTGCACAGAATCTAATGCAGGACATTTCCACTTGAAATGACTTCAGTTATGCAGAAAAGTCACGGAAATTAAACTTGTTTATACTTTTTGACCATCAGTCTCTAAAGGATAGGAATATAAACGGTCAATATGTCTTTACTGGAAAATAATGTGTCCACAGACATAAGAAGAAGGTGAGCAAAGGTGAGCGAGAGGGTTTGGAGGGAGGGGATGAAGTGACGGTGTGTGGTGGTGTTGCTCTCACGCAGGACAAAGTGTTGGGGGGATAATGTGACTTTTGTCCCGTCGAGCTAACAACAGCGACAGGTAACGCTACACCTCAGCAACATATGTACACATAAACCGCATGACCTGCTCAGGGCGATCTAACACACACACACACACACACACACACACACACACACACACACACACACACACAGAGAAAGTTATGTTGAAGGTTTTGTTGTATGTCATCACGTCTCTGTTACGCCTCTCACTGTGATCCCTGTAATTATCCCTTCTTCTGAAAGGGAAAACAGACTCACAGAGGTGGGAAAAAGACTGGGGGGTGCACTAATAATACGTTTGCTTCTGTGTTACTGAGCATGTGCACATTAAGTGTGAGCTACATCTACATTTGTATGATAGCTTCACAATACCAGGAAAACCTGAACAGGCATTTGCTTGACACACATTTCTTTTAAAAGGAGGCTGGACAATAAGATGATTGACAGCTGTCTCCTCATATAGAAGATCAGTCAAACTAGCTGCTCAGTGTTTTAGTGTCACTGGATTTGCTCTCTCATTCATCTACCCTTCACTCTGCAGGACAAAACCTGCCTTTGGATCTCTTTAATCTGGCAGATGTATATAAGTACATGACACCAATCAACTGCATTTCCCAGAATACCTTTAGACAACCTTGAAAGCAGGTGTGTAAACTTTTTAAAAGAACTTGTTGATTCTACAAGCTGAGATAGAAAAAGCTGATGTCGTGAGAAAGTGTGTCTTGTTCACTTTCTTTGCAAACAGTGTTTTGTGGCTGCTCTACATGGTGGTTAACTGGTTACATAAGTAGTTTACTGTCTATATTGCTGTTTGCTAAAATGAAAGTTTACTTCCAACTGCTGCTTTTTGACATAATTTAAGTGTTTAAGGCTGGATATTTCTTTCAAGAGAGCCATTTTAAACACAACACCTCTCCTTCCTCACTGCCAGTCTTAGTTTGTTCCTCTAAATCAAAGCGCTGTGTTTCTATGGCCTGGAGGATTGGGCCGACTCCAGTGGAGCAAATTTGCCTGAGCGTGGAGTCTGCCCGCTGGTGGGAAAAGCACAGCAGGATACTTTTCCCAATAAACAAGCTTATGAAAAAACAAAGCCACACCAAAGCTGATTATGGATTTCTAAGGGGATAGAGGGCTTTTCTTAGAGGAGCGGTTGTAATCCGTCTTAATGTTCTAAAAACAAATGGAATAATAATTCTTTTGGCACAGGGATGTGGAACAAGGAAGGGAAGGCTTCAGAGTCATAGAGAGATGGAGGCATGCAGGTCTTGGAAAAGGATTACACCTAATTACAGATTTCAGCAAACATCTGAGGGAAGCATGGCCATGACTCACACTAACAGTCCCTGAATATTCACTGCACCTGTCTCATATCTGTCCTCTTACCTTCCTCAAAGCCGTCCCTAAAGGAGCCCGACCTGCTCATGGTGCGAGTCTTCTCGTCAAGCGACATGCACGAGTTTCTCAGTCGGTTGTCGCTGCAGGGGTCATAAGAGACGTCCTGATTGGTCAGGCTGTTGGTGCGCAGACTGGCGAGGTTGATCTGAGCAGCAGAGGTCGGACTGGAAGCTGTGAAAATGATTAAAAAAAACAGTAAGGATTGTTTTTGGTTTATTGTTTTGGTCTATTAAATCAAATCCGCTATGCTATAAAGCAACTCCTCACATTTAAAAGGCAGAAACTGGAGGATGTTTGGTTGATAAATGTCTTCAGTGATAAATCAACCAATTTTCTGCCCACCCACTGATAATATACAGGACAGTATAACATGACTCTAGTTGTATGTACTGGCTAAATCAAGTTTAATGTAGACTAAGAGCAATGGGAGTTTCTCTCATGTCTCTCACTATACACAGGAACCTTTAGCTAGATGGTTATCTGTTTTGAGTTTATGCACTCAGCTCTGAACTTGCTTCATTGGCTTAGATTTGTCTTAACCGCCAGAGAGCAGATGAATTGCTCAGCCTTGGGTGGCGTGTGCGGCGTACCGAGCTGTCCAAAGTTGAAGCGGGTGCCAGAGGGGGAGGTGAGGCTGGAGCCGGGGGAGAACGGGGAGTTACTGGCTGACTCCTGTAGCCCGCTGGTGGAGTGGGAGCGCAGCCAATCACGTGACTCCTCATGGCTCCGTAGCTGTGGGGACGGCCCATACCTACAGGAAGTCAAAGACGAGGGTCAGTGTGAATTCTGTGGGTTTTTTTCAGGATGAGTTGATCTGAGTTCTGTTTTTTTTTTTTTCTTTTTTCTTTTTACAATCAATGAGGTGGATTTTTCTCTTAAGCAGCCAGATTAGTAGCCGGGCTGTAACACTGGATGAATCAGACACTGAAACAAGAAATTACAACAGCGTGAACATAGACTGATTCTCAGTCATGAGCAACGGAACTGGTGAAAAAAGAAGAACAGAAGCCAAAGAAAATTTGACCCAAAAAAAAAAAAAAAAATTAAGCCTGCAACAGCATAATACAGTGACAGCTGGACGACAAGGTGACATGCCTCCTCACAGGAGCACAACACAACAACGCATTCGCCAGGTGCCAACAATAAAAACTTCATAAGCATTTTCAAAAGCGTGAGCGCAAGCCTCGAAGAGTGAATGTAGACGCAGAAGAAATAAAAAAAAGAAAGACAGACGACAATTTGGTGAACCAGTGTACAAAAAAAAAAAAGCGCAGAATGTCCAGCAGGAAGTGAGGTCAGTACCTGAGTCCCTTCTTAGGCAGAGTGTTTCTACCACAGTGTGGCCCGCTGTGGGAGAGAAACACTTCAGAGGTGGAAAGCAAAGAAAGCAAGGAGGCAAGGAAACATGTGGCTGCATCTCTAATGGACTACCTAGCAAAATATTTCTTATTGACACGACTACATCTTAAACACTGTCAAAAAAAAAATCTCTATCTTGCCAAGTAAATTTTAGACTTTTACTCTGATCATAAGCATCAGAAAAAACTCTGCCTCTCTCATCTTATTAGATGAATTTTCTTGAAAGAAAGCAGACGAAGGCAGATCGCTACTCTGGAATAAAGACATTATTTAAAGGAAATTCTTATTTGACAACTTATTTGTTTCATTAACTGGCTGATTATTCGTTGTCTCATTACTTATAGAGCTCAGAAACAGTAAAACACTTCTTGGGATTGAGATTTTTTTCAGTGTAAAATCAACAGCCTGTGCGTGAGCTACTGGTTAAACCTGCACATACAAAGTCTACCACAAGGTGGCAGTATGTGAACAGTCATAACAGACTACAGCTGACCACTAAACAAAAACACTGAAGCTGCCAACATCCACACAGACAACCTCACATTTACACTCTCTCATAAATGCCCATTCATACTGGAGCTAGAGGTCCTAAAAATAACCACAAACTACCACACAGAGCGACACACTTCCACACAGAAACTATAAAACACAGCGCGCTACCACACAGAACTTCTCTCTGTGCTGCTTTGTGATGCTCTCTGTGTGGCAGCAGGTGGTGGTTTAGTAGGAACCTCCACAGCTGTCTCACCAGAAGCCTAACACTGCACACAGGTACATTTACCTGTCCTGCTTCCGAGGTAGCGTGTTTCGGCTGAATATAGGGCTAGCGGAGGGGGAGGAGAGGGGGCTGATGGAGGACGGGAAGGGAAACGCACAACAGACACAGAGAGAGAAAGTTTTAGAGAATGAAGTAGATGAGGAAAACCTTCAGAACAGAGGTCAACAGCCAGATTCTTCACCAGTGAAGTTAATAAGAAAACTCGGTGAGGAGGGTGACGTCACAGCAGCCTAAAAGCTTCGACTCCAGATGCTATTAAGTTTCCTCTGAGACATTCCTGCCACATTACACAGTCAACCTGTCAGGATGGAATCCGCTACAATGACCACAATTACTGTATAATCGACTGAGGACGCCATGGGATTTTGTTTCTGTGCTCGAACGCCGACAGAACGGCAAACAAGAAGCGACACCTCATCACTGTGGATGCTTTGTGCATCATCTCCACTCCGAATTCTTTAAAAGGAGTTAATGTCAGGACTGGGCAGGATTTTAGTATTTGGTATTTAGATCCTTTACCTCAGAGAAAGTATCAAAGAACTAAAAGCACATAAGTTTTATCAGCACAGTGTAGTTATGTGTATAGTTATTTTGCAGGATGACCTCTTTGAAAGCATTATAATACCCACATGTTCCACAACAATGAATGACTGATGCATGAACAGCTAAGCAGCATTTTAATGTTTTTCCTGTTTTAATTTTAACTACTTTTATAAAGGAATTATATTTTATAACCTATCTATGGCAAGCAGAAGCATAGCAATCAGTCATTTCTATATAAAAAGTTGAACTTAGAAGCAATATGCAATGTTGCAAATGCTATACTGTGGAAAAACTGACAAATTTTAATCTTGATGGGTTTTTTTCTTGGTAATGGAAGATGCTTTTGTATGTCCTCACCTCTCAGACATGCCGGTCTTGACGCTGCCGGTGCGGCCCAGAGCAGACAGGGTGTCCTCCCTGTGGGTCCCATGGGTGCCTCCTCCGGCGCTGCCCAGGCTCATGTCGATGGACTCGCTGCTGGTGTGCATGCTGCTGACGGACGGGTATCCCATGCTGCCTGTCCCGCCGTGCCCGCCCAGCGTGCTCTCTCTGCTCTGGGCGGAGGAGCTGCTGAAGGTGGTGCCCCACGTCAGACTGTTGGAGGGGCCGGTGGAGGAGTAGACTGAGCCGGGACTGGAGGCCTGTGGAGGTGTGGAGAAGATAATGTTTTCAAAATCAGTGCCAGTCTGTCTATCATGGTGCTGAAACAATGAGGCAGAGATTCTCTTAAATGAAAGAATTTGCAGTTTTCTCTGTTTTATATTATTGTTAGTTTAATTAATGAATCATCAACAATCATTTGTTGCAGTCCTGATGTGCTCTGAGATAACTGACTAAACTATTGAACCCGTGCAGCTTAAAAACAATGCCTTACTGTATGCGTCACTTTATGATTAAGAGTTAGTCCGATCAAACCTTATGAATCATGGCACAGGTCGTGTCTGAGCGTGCTCACTGTGTTGTGCTCAGCCACAACATGTAACCTACAGTAAGTCAGGAAAGTGCCTACACTGCTCGACTGTGCTTCCACTGAAGACACCTGGGTTGTGTTATTAGTCAGGTGAGAACAAAATCTTTTGTTCTCCACCAAAGTCATTAACTCACAAACACCTCCCTCTTAATCACCTCTGAGCTCAAAGGTACACGATCATCTTCAGTTAACCTGGTTTGACAGTTAACCCCACGCAGGAGAGGAAACAACGGCAGAATGACATTTTATTGTATATGTGGTTAGTCACACAGTTCTGTGTAGGACTGTAAAGCAGGAACAGGTTGTGACAACACTGCTGACTTATCATCACTTTTTATGTTGATATGTTGAACCTGTTGGCCAACAGTTTCTTCTTTACACATCCGGTCGCTATGGAGCAACACTATTATTCATTTGGAGTCACGTTGTAGCCACATCGTGTGTGTGATATCAACTCCATCAACTCCTGGAAATATCCAAGTCTTTAGCAGCTAAATATTCCACTGTGTTCATCAGATGGTGCTGAGCAGATAGTGTGCAATGGGTTGTTAGACCCTTTTGGCTGGAATCAGCTGCCTGCTGTGGCAGAGAATGAGAGTGAACCAATGAGCTCCACCGAGGAGGGAATCAATGCTTGGACAAAATTCCATGGCAATCCCTTCAAGTTGTTGAGATATCTGGACTGACCGACTGGTTGACATTGCCGTGATTAGAA